>NW_024117818.1:0-9899 GCF_003073215.2 Triticum urartu | reverse complement strand
AGGGATGGTGTTGATCCTCTACTATGACTGTTTCTTTTAGCACAAACAGTTCTTTTGGGCTTGACACTAACATGTCTTTTGGCCATGAAGTTTCTACACTCGTGCTCAAGTGCATCCTTTTTTTAAACAGAGCTCAAATGCATCCTTGTGAACAATAAAAAATAGTAAATAAATTTCAAAAAATCTGATTTTTTGGCAACAAACGTTGTTGAATTATCTTCGTGTGTGCGAAATTTCATGATGAAATAACGTCTGTGGAGCTCTGGGCAAAAATAATAAAATAGATTCTCCAAAAGCGAAAATGCTAAATGGGTCGTACTGGTAGATAGTACTATTATCTGGGCCGCCGGTCCACCTCGAGATGCCCGCCACTAGTAGTATTTAACGTGGTATTTCGAATGGGCGCTCTGTTTTGCACAGTTCCTGCATGGTTTGGCGCTAGTCCTTAAATTGGCCCAACAACTCTGGCACTCTACGGTCTCGGTCTTGCACCACGCTAGGTGGACCGTTGTACTCTCGATTGTGGGCCGTCACCGGCATCTTCCCCCCGAAGCCTCCGCGTTATTTATTATTCCCCATCGACAGATAGTCGCTAGCCATCCCCACCCCCTCCCCCTCCCCAATCCACTGTGCGACCGCATCCAACTCTGTACCACCCATGGCGTCGTCTTCGTCCTCGATCCCCCAGGCCGTTGACACGGATCCGCTCCCGCTCATTCCCTGCCCCCGTTGCGGTCGTCAAGTGCTCACCGACATCTCGTCCGGTGGGAAGAGGCCTGGGAACCGCTACTACAAGTGCATCCTCCGGAGCGTGAGATCCCTAAATCTTAATCTCCGGATTTGATGTTGAATTTTTAGTTTTCCTTTCAAAGCACATCCTGTTCTTATTCCGTGTTTTTTTGTTTGGTTTCATCCTAGTCTGGCCAGTGCCCCTTCTTCGAATGGCAGGAGTCATACTGTGCTGTACTGGAGGCCGTTCGCGCTCGAGCTTTGCTCGCCCCGCCGTCGCCTCCTTCCACTGGACTACTTCACCGCACTCTTCGGCAGGAACTCGGCACACAGCCTGCTCCATGCGCCCCGCAAGTCTGCGCCCCCGCCACGCCGTCGGCGCCGAGCGGCGATTTGTCCAGGGTTGCTATCATGCTCAGTGCCACCAACCTTATGATCACCGTCATCATGCTGGGCATATGCGTCCTCATTCTGGCGATTGTGTACTTCAAGTGATGTAGTGCACACGCAGCAGCTCACTGAATGTAGTAATGTGGTCCGGGCTTAGTATTAGTAGCGCCGCAAGTGTACTGCTCTGTGTTTAGATTTCAGGGCATAGTGTGTTCGCAGAGTCAGTTTGTCCTCACGTTTGTAGTCAAGTTGAGCTTCGCTGTCACTGCTTTATTAAGTTCTAGTGTGATCCCCATGTAATCAGGCTTCATTTGTTAGACGTATTAATATTATGTTATCTCGAATTTGCCACGCTAGAAGTTTGTTTCTGGTTTATCCCATCGTGTACATCTACCTGCTGTCCAGTGCATTTACACAGTCAGGGGACACCTTACTCGGTCCGTGTAAATGCTCACCACCCACCTCCATCAGTGCTTCTGGCGGTGCTATCTCTACCCTCACCCGGCCTCACCCACCATAGCTCCTCTCCTCCAGGTTGACGATTTTCTTTACCAAGGTTTGGTTCCCTCTAACAATAATCCTGCCCCTCCATCCCCGCTCAATTTTTGATGCTTGTCTCTCATGCTTGCTGCCGTTTGTTTTGCCACCAGATGTCTTGCTCCGGGAGTTGCGAGGGAGATGATGATGCAGTTGACCAGCACCATGCCCCTCAGATCCAGGGTTCAGATCTGAATAAGGAAGGTGTGACATACACTTCAAGGATCTTTGTGAAGCAAGTCGTCAGTGTCATCGAGGGGTTTACCGAGTACAAGAAGTGGCTGGTGGAGGAGATCAGATTTGGAGGTATACTTAAGCTACATAAGTACCAGAAGTTGAATCTTAGACTTAGTTCTTGGTTAATGAGCAAGGTAGACGTGCATCGGCGTGCTATATGCATCACCGAGAAGAAGGTGTTGAGGTTCTGGGCAGAGGATGTAGCTAAGGTGTTCAGAGTACCGGCTGGCAGTCGTGATGTCAAAGGCCGTGATGCAGACATCAACCCTGATTCAGTTGAGTTCATCAAGCGCACTCTTAGGATGGACCAAGCTGGAGCTCACAGCCTTAGAGCAACAGAGGATTTCTTGAAGAGGGATATAATAGAGGACTCTGGCACGTATTAATATTATGTTATCTCGAATTTGCCACGCTGGAAGTTTGTTTCTGGTTTATCCCATCGTGTACATCTACCTGCTGTCCAGTACATTTACACAGTCAGGAGACACCTTACTCGGTCCGTGTAAATGCTGCCCCAACCACCACCCACCTCCATCAGTGCTTCTGGCGGTGCTATCTCTACCCTCACCCGGCCTCACCCACCATAGCTCCTCTCCTCCAGGTTGACGATTTTCTTTACCAAGGTTCGGTTCCCTCTAACAATAATCCTGCCCCTCCATCCCCGCTCAATTTTTGATGCTTGTCTCTCATGCTTGCTGCCGTTTGTTTTGCCACCAGATGTCTTGCTCCGGGAGTTGCGAGGGAGATGATGATGCAGTTGACCAGCACCATGCCCCTCAGATCCAGGGTTCAGATCTGAATAAGGAAGGTGTGACATACACTTCAAGGATCTTTGTGAAGCAAGTCGTCAGTGTCATCGAGGGGTTTACCGAGTACAAGAAGTGGCTGGTGGAGGAGATCAGATTTGGAGGTATACTTAAGCTACATAAGTACCAGAAGTTGAATCTTAGACTTAGTTCTTGGTTAATGAGCAAGGTAGACGTGCATCGGCGTGCTATATGCATCACCGAGAAGAAGGTGTTGAGGTTCTGGGCAGAGGATGTAGCTAAGGTGTTCGGAGTACCGGCTGGCAGTCGCGATGTCAAAGGCCGTGATGCAGACATCAACCCTGATTCAGTTGAGTTCATCAAGCGCACGCTTAGGATGGACCAAGCTGGAGCTCACAGCCTTAGAGCAGCAGATGATTTCTTGAAGAGGGATATAATAGAGGACTCTGGCAAGCTGGAGAAGGATTGTTTCCAGATAGCTTTTGTCATATTTGCGATGGGACATCTTCTAGCCTCGTCTACGAAGCACAATTACACCACAATTGATTTCTGGGGGGCTCTAGCTAATCCTGAAATGATCCAACAGTTCAACTGGTGTGAGTACGTCTTGCAATGCCTGATCGACGCGGTTATGAAGCTAAGGAGGGACATTGCTATGGGCACACAGACAATCAATTTGACCGACTGTCATCTCTTCCTGCAGGTACATTTTTTGTCCACAATATCCAATTTTGGCTACCTCCAAGCTGCGAACTGAACTAACCATCTCCTCTGTTTATGTGCCTCCTCCTAGGTGTTCTTCCTTGACAACTTGGATCTCGGGATCTTCAACAAGAAGCATGATGCAATGCCTCGGATAAGTGTTTTTGACCAGGACACGTTACGGCGCATGATCACAATGGCAACGGATGTTGGCTCTTCCCCATATACATACTCATCTGCTCCGGTATGGCACGAACTACTTGTACCTTGTTGCAATTTATTTTTCTTTCTCCTTTAATTCGTTTGCATGACTACGTGCGACAGCTTAGGGACTCTTCACTAGTTTGCTATACGAGGGGTAATTTCACTAGCTCTGTCCACCGACGTCGTGAAGTTGCCCATTCACCACACCGCCCTAAGGATTTATGTGTTTCACATACTATGTCGCGCGTGAATGTTCCGGGCGAGCCTTCTCGGGCCGGGAATTCTGCATCACCGCTCACCCCGGCTCGGAAAGTCACTGCTTCGGAATACAGTCAGCATGTGCAGCGACATTACCCCCAGATGGTAAGACCAGATTCATAACTTGATTTCTCTCTTCTGCCCCAATTATTACATTTTCGATGTAGTTGATGCAGCCCACCTCTTCTTGTAGTTTGGAGATCCTCTTGCCATACTAATGCGTCAACAGAACGCTCGGGCCCTTCTCCACATCAACAATGCCATGCAGAACATTCAAGCCGACATGATACAATTCACGGACAAGGTTTTCGCAAACATACGGTCCCGATGTGTTTGTTGTTCAGCAAGAGGTTTCACAGACTGCCCTGTCAGAGATGAGTGTGATTCTTCCGACCGTTACCTTCATCGCTATTCACCAACCGTCGCAGCAACTAATCGCAATACCGAACCGCCATCCGGTGTGAATGCCCAGTTCAGAACCCTAGCATGTAACAAGATCCTAGGCCGGCGCCTTGACATGTTCGATCCAGAAGGTAACTACCGGTCTTTACTAAACTCCTCCTTCTTCTTTCTTCAGTGCGCACTGAACTCTTTTTTCTGGATTGTACACAGTTGACGTTGACTCAGGCGTTTTCAACTCTAACACCAACGCTAAGCAGGCATGCAGCGACCCGATCGCAAATCAAGTCCACAAGAGGGCCAGGCCTGCCTCCACTGACACTGCCCCAGCCGGCAGCGCTTCACTGATGTTCGAGAGCATCAAGAAGTTTGCTGCCTCAGTCGCCCTATCCTTGGTGGACCGTTACAAAAAGCTCCCTCCACAAGCCCCTCATGTTCATCTGTTCGGGACGTCCACTCGAGCCATTCCCAGGAGAAAATATGTAACCGCCACTGGTTTTGCATCTGATCCATGGATGAAAGGATATTTCCCCCCACCAGCGAAAGGGTCCCCCCTCACGCAATCACTCCAGGAGTTCACATGCACCGCCAGTCCTGAAATTCTTAACAGGTCCGTCCGAACATCTGATTCCTCAGTACATCCCGTACCTGCGCTAACCATTCTGTCATTTGGTGTCAGTCCCTGGATCATCCACAATAGCCCACGCCACCTTTCCGTCACAGGTGCTGACGTCAGCCATCAATTACTTGCTGTAATCGAGCTCGATCATGAATTATTTTCTGCTCTCCTGCGACGGTTCACGCAGTTGTACATGGAAGATAACCCCGACAAGCCTTACATGAGCTACGCTCACTTCATGGATCTTGATTTCGCCGTATGACGCTGCCATCGACAAGCTTTTTTTTCGTTCCTACTTCTGTGGACAATACTAACCTGATTTAACTTTATATGTGCTTGCAGACACTTGTTCTGGCAGGACACGACTACACTCGTCTAGCTCACATACAGGACCAGTTCATTGGCTCGGAAATCATGTACCCTTTGCATGCTTGCCAGCTGGTTAACACCTTCCACCTTTCATATGTGTTCAAATTCTTTACTGTTCCAATTTCCATTCTTCGCTAACCTTATCCCTCACCAGTTTTATGTACCATCGTCAATGTCTCATGGTTGCGTCCTATACATCTGGGACATGGTTACGTCAACCATACATGTCCTGGACCCAATGTCTGGATCAGTGGTTGTACTCCTTCAGTTAAAGCGAGGCACGAGGCTGCTATTTCAATACTCCATGACGGGCTGTTTACATGTCTAACAGAGTTCTTCTCTGGGTGGCCAGTTGATAAAGCAAAATGGTCCACTAAGTACCAACGTGTAGCTGACACACTCATCACCAGGTACGCTTCAATTTGCAACCCCAGACCACATCTTGCCCAAATCTCCAAAACTCATTATATCACTCCTGCCGCATTCCACAGGGAAGACTCTGCAGTATGCGTTCTTCTCCTCTTGAGGCATTTCGACGGCAAGAAGTGTAGGGTTCCATTGACCAAGGTGTGGCATGACACTCCCCGCTAACTGCCTTCACTTTCTCATCGTCCCAGTCCGTTTTACCTCCTTATCTCACATGGTTGTCCCTTTGGTTGTTATGTCTAGGCAAACATTGACAGAACTCGGCAGTTTGCATTCTATGAATTGTTCAGGCTGCAAGGGAACAAGTCATCTGTTCCAGCAGACATCATGTGGCGTATCTTGGCACCACCGGAAATGGAGGACCAAACATCCTCAGCAGCTGTGTAGCTCGCCCCCTGATCTGATGAAATTTGCTAATGCTTCCTGCGCCGGCTGAAGCCCGCCCAATCCCTTGTTATCGAGCTTTGTTACTGGCTTGTACAGTTTTTTATCAACCAGACCGCGCCCTTAATTCGCATGCTACCTATCAACGAACCTACTTGTTTGGTTTTATCTGCTTCTTATTTTGCATACGGTGATGTACTCCGGTCGTCCCAAAATTCCGGTCTTCAACTAGTCTACATACGAATTTATCTATGATTGAAACATGACTTCACACAACCGTATGTACAATCTTATATGTCAAGAATTTTGGGATGGACCGACTACATTAATCCATGCCATATATCAACCCTTCCCAACCCGCACCCACCACGGGCAATGTACATCTGTCTGAACTGCAAGGTATAGCAAGTAATCAAGCTCCGAATGACTGTCCGTCCTATCACAATTTTATACTTCATGCCTGCTGTGCTGACCAACTAATTCATTTAAATAGTATAAATGGCCTGGACCGATGTATGCAAATGTCCTGACGATGACGCATGGACTCCCCCTCGGAAGTAATGTTGTCAAATATGTCCGACAATGGACAAAGTCTTACCAACAAGCTCGAGTGCATACCCCGTGCTCCAGGTTAGATTATCCGGGACAAGGTGTCTCAACCCAACTTTTTGCAGATGCATGATCGCACGCGCCATCACGGAGCCATAAGCAAATGTAAATTGCAAACTACCGTCCCACTAAGCACACGACTTGTGCAAGTCTGAATTACCAATATTACAACCACTAGGTCTTAATAAAGGGGGTGTTCGTTCGCTCGCCTATGGTCTACACGGGTACCAACCCGTCGACCAAATATCTACTAGGGGGGGGATTTAGGTTGTCAGCAGAACTTGCAACATAGCTCTAGCTGCATTATGAGAATGCTCTCAACCCCAGTCACGCGTACGCCTTCTCATCGACCATATGCCACCAAAACTATCTTCCAAACTTCGACCTTCAAATTTCCACTTCAATCTTGAGGTTTCAGTCAATTTTGATGAGCTTGCTCTCATCCACAGCCCTTGAAGGCCTCATGCTTGCCATCTTCGCCGGCAGCTCTCCCCTGTTCCGTCGTAGTGTGCACACCTCATAACATAGCTTCTTCCATAGGTATTTCGCAGTTGCCTGTAAGCACATTTCAAATGTTGTCAGTTCCAAGCTACCATACTCCCCACACCAGGTTACCATGTCATATAGTTCATCTTCAAGATTACCGGGGTTATCTCATTTTCCAGCCCAACCCCATTGTACTCCTTCAGGATGTGCACGCAGTACATGGCCGACTCCTCACTGCAAGCACACGCAAACAAAATCAGTCAGTTCCCGTTAGGTTCATAACACATTGACTCAGCTTCTGCTTTGCTAGGATTCTTATTTTACCTTGCACAACTTTCGTACAAATCTATCTTGAACCCAACACTCCACCCGACCCTGTCCATCTCCCAGGTTGGGATGCATTCGTTGATGATCCGAACTAGACCTCTAAGAATTATTTTGCCGTTCTTCCAGTGGATCTCCTTTGTTTTATTCCTTATCGATGTTGCATCGGTCGGGTCCAGGATCTGCAAAACTCTTTCCTTGAGGTCGATTGCATAAACGGACCACATCTCCAGCAGAGGGACCAGCATTAGCAGCTGCAACCAAAAGTTGTTTGTCAATACACAACATAACACAATGATCTTACCAACAAGACACGGTACATGATTTCAGTCACCTGCCGCACAGACTATAGGTTGTACCCTATAAATTCCTCGCATATCATCGTCCTAACATACTGGAAGTCTATGTTATCCGGGCGCTCTACTTTCATAATTTCAACCTGCGTCAGTTTATCATATATCACATATCTTGCAATAAAAAAACTGGAGCGAATTGTCCTCCTGTAGTTCGGGGTTTTACCGCCAGGTTTGGATTGGGGATCGCACGCCACCTGACGTTTGATCCCTTGTACATCTTGTTCTCCACATACATTACAGCTCTCCAAATTGCTGACATGCCAAGCCTGTCAACAGCTCCATCCGGACCTAGCTGCTCCTTTAGTTCCTCCCCTGTAAGGATCATCCACGTTGGGTAGTCATGGATGAACCATCTCCTGCACGGAAAAACTTATGTCAGCTCCACCAAACTGCCGGAAAAGTTACTTTCTGAACGAAGCATCAGCTTTGTGACAACTTACTTGCCGAGCAGAACTTCATCAGCACACCTCTTGAACAGTGCATAGAAAGCAACGACATGCTCTGCTCTAGGCTGTTCGTGATGAAGACCTAATTTGCCAGGGTACTTACCTTCCATCTCAACCTTCATTTGCTGTAACCCAGGTTGCACCGCAATGGAATTATTTGCCGGGGCAACGGGTTCTGTTGACATTGCTATAAATTGGTTAATTGAACAACTACTAAAAGTTTGAAATCCACAACTTTTTCGAATATCCAACCTTCAGTCGCTGTTGTGCTCTGATGTATCGGAGCTTGCATGGACTCATCATTGTGTAGGTTCGCAATCACGTGTGCTGCATTCAAACCATCACATTACTCTACTACTCGCCACATCCCCTCCCACATATGAATTGCCAAAATAAAGTTACCCCTATCATACCATTCGAAGCTTGTCCATCATCTGATTCAGTAGTTCCCCTCCTCTCATGCACAACAATCGTTCCACTGCTGCCCCCCAGACCTGGGCTACCTGAGCGTTCTTCCTCTGCCTGACTTGTTGATGGTACAGTCACCATTGCCCACCTGGCAGCTGCAAGTAACCAACAAGACAACTCTAATGATTCCTCCTGTCACCGATAATAAAAGAAGCGAAACCCGTTGCTATCTATGCTGTTCAACTTACCTTCACTCTCGAGAGCGGGATAAGCTTGACCACAGTCAGTTCCCATGTTGCCATCAGGTATTTCATCAAGGAACCGAACTTTCTTTCTTTCTCTTCTTGGCTTTAGGCGTCTATGCATAGCCGCCCTCTTTGTGCCCACCGCGCCCCCTTTCGTGATGCTTCCTCCCACCTCTGCATCAGCTGACCCCTCATCTCGTGCACCTGCAACTGCTACAGCTTCAGCGCACCCTCATAGTGTTTCACAATTTTTTGTTTCACAGAAACGAGCAAGCCCACGTACAACTCTTATAAAATCAGGGTTACGATATGCTACACACCTGCTCCCTCGTTGACCTCACGCTCCCCTATTGCCTGAGTCTGGATGGTTTGCATCTCCGTTTCGCAATCTCCTACAAAATTTATGTTAGTATCCTTAATTTTCAGCAATTTTAATTCTCATATGTTCACCACGCAGGGCGCCGGCTACCTGATGTTCGTGTCTTCATAGTTGGTGGAGAATCTACATCGTTGTTGTCATCTGGTTCTCTTCTCTGCTCTTCTCCGCCTTCACCACCCAGTTGCATCAGCCCCACCGCGGCCTCTCTTGAGGTTGTACCATGTGGTGCAGAATCATCATCTCCTCCGCCACCACCCCCGGCTCCAGCTGCAGTTCGTCATAACGAGTTTGAGTTCCTTTTTTGCTTTTTAAACACTGAACCTTCCATGATTTCAGGAATACAAAAAAAGTTTTTACCTGCTTGTTTCCTTGAGCGTGTCACAGCGGTGCCGTTCTTTCTCCTGTTGAAGAAAATCCAGTTCAGGTCAGTTAACTCCGGTTCCGATCACTCACAAATAATGCTACACATAATATCTTCTACGCGGTACCAAGACTAACCTGTTTCCTCTATATCTGCCATACTGCAGCATCCCATGCTCATCAGCAGTTTTGTCAGGATGTGCGGCTTCGTGCCGTCGATTGCTTGAAGGGCTTCATCCACGAGCGCCTCCCGCCTACATTCGCT
>NW_024117817.1:0-16855 GCF_003073215.2 Triticum urartu | reverse complement strand
CCCCCGCCCGCCGTCGCGGCTGAGTCTCCACCCCGCCGATTTGCTCGCGCGCTTCCATGCGTCTGAACCCTGCATCGCCCAGTGGTGCACTGCCGGAGCAGGTTACCAGCAGGGGAGGTCCACGGCGAGGTGGCAGAGAAGTTCGCCCAAGGGTGAGCGGCAGCGGGGATCTCATTCGCGCGATTCCGCCGACTCCCGAGGCGCCGCCGCTCGGATCCTAGTGCGCCGTAAGCCCCTGACATCCTGAAGATGGAACCTCGGCCACTAGCATGCAGTCCACGCGGTGATGCACTGACCCTCCCATGAGCTCACCTCTTCTTAATCCGTTCTTTCTACTGCTATAGCGGAGGTTCAATTCTACAACCAACGATGGTTCAAAAGTGCATCAACTGAAGAAATACGATTAAGTGTTCATAAAAAATACAGTGGTGAGCTCCTGCACAACCGGTATCCGGCGAGTGGATCGTTGCCCGCGCCCCCTCGTGTTCTGATGCATCATCGTCGGCACCGAGGTAGCCTGCCTTGCTAGTATTTTCCTATCAAAGCCCCTCTTGAGTCCACCCCGTGCATTCGCCACGGTCGTAACACATGTGCTCTCAAGATATCCCATGTCTAATTCTCCTGGTAGAAATTTGTCTACCCTGTCCTTGTCCGTATCTCTGTGATGATTGATCACAAAGTTTCACAAAACAGAACCAAAAGGGTTGCTGCTTCCTCAATTCCTCTGTCCATCATTCTTGCTTCTCTTGGAGAATTTGGACTACAAATTGCCTCGCCCCTGTGACACAATCTCTGATCCAGGCCTTTTCCACTAACAAGTGCTGCTAGAGCTGGCCGTATGGGCACACCAAAAACTAAAATAAAATGGTGAGTGGACGAAGTGTGGCTTGATTGTGAATACATAAGAGATATGTGCTTGCGAGAGGATAGTGTACTACTGTAGAAAACACCATTTTTTGTGGAAAAAATAGCATGTGTAATACTCTAGAAAGAAAGGGCACGTGTACTACTCTAAGAAAAAACAATTTATTTTTTAAAGCTATTCTTGGTTGGATTTAGATATTTATCTTATGTAGTTATGTTCTCTTTGTGTGTTTATTAAGTCACAAACATTTAAGGGGGAGAAGTATGTTTTTCTTATTTTCTAAAAAGGTAAGTTCACGTTCACAAAAATATTGAAGAAACATACCTCCCATTCCCTCATGTAGGACGATCCACCCTGGGAGTTCTTTTGGTAGTAGTTCAATATTGTAACATCATTTTAACTATTATGGGTGCCCTCTAAATGTTTGTCCTATTGCTTATGATAATTGACCCAACTTTTCCTATTGTTTTTGCACATGTTCGATTCAAGGGAAAATGTGTATAAAAAGGTGTGATTTCGAAAGTTCAGGTGTAACGAACATCGAAGTTCGAACCAAATAAATTTAAACAAAAAATCATGGAATTCAAAGAATAAAAACTATGGAGTTTCATGAGAAAAAAATTAATAGCACGTGAAGTTCATGTTTCAGAAACTCCGAAGTTCACGTGTACCACGTGCAGAAGAAAAATCATCGAATGAAAAAAGGGACCGCCTAGGCCATTTCACTAAAAAGCAAAAAATGCACAAAATGTCGCGACAAAATTCTATAAGAAGTTAAAGTTCAAAAAATGAAGCACGTAAACGTTAGAAAAATGAAGTTTTTAATATCTAAAAGAAATTTTTGGAAGTTCAAAATATTTGAGCAAGAAGTTAAAAAAAGTAGTTCAAAAATCTTTATAACGGATTTTCCCCGTTTGTAGAAAAACAGAGAAGTTCAAATTAAAAACAGGAGCATTTCAAAATATTGTATAAAACTGATTTTCCCCATTCTATAAAAACTAGAGGTTCAAATTAAAAATAATGGCACGGTATCATTGCTTATATAAAAAAGCATTTTCCCCGTTACTAACCAATAAAACTAAGAAGTTCAAATTTAAAAAATGGTGAAGTTCGATGTCTATAAAAAATTCAGATTTTTCACATTATTAAAAAATAAAACCAAGAAGTTCAATATTTTAAAACAAAGAGGTTCAAAAAACTCAATTTTCCTCATTACTAAAGAATAAAACTAAGAAGTTCAAATTAAAATAACAGAGAAGTTCAAAGTTGATAAAAACCTCAGATTCTCGTTCTAAAGAATAACCAATAAGTTCAAATCAAAAAGGGAACAACAAAAAAAGTTTTAAAATATTTTCCTTGTTTTTTTAAAATTCGGATTTTCCCCGATACTAAAGATTAAACCAAGAAGTTCAATTTTAAAAAATAGAGTAATTCAATGTACATTAAAAACTCAGTTTTTCTCGTTACTGAAGAATAAAATCAAGAAGTTCAATTTAAAAACGTGCAGAAGTTTGATATTTAATTAAAAACTCGAATTTTTTTGGTTACTAAAGAATAGAACAAATAAGTTCAATTCAAAATAACGAAGAAGTTTGATGTTTCTAACCAAACTACAATTTTTATATTTCTAAAAATACACAAAATAAATTCAAATAAAAAAGTTAGAGCGGTTCGATATAGAAGTTCGATTATTATAGAAAATTCAGATTTTCCTAGTTATTAAAGAATGGAAACAAGAAGTTCAAAAATAAAAAAAATAAGAAGTTCAACTTTTAAAAATAGAACGCTTCAAAATTTCATAAAAAAGGATTAAGAAATAAAGCTAGGAAGTCCATATTAAAAAGATGGAGAAGTTCGATGATTATTAAAAACTCAGATTTTCCTCGTTATTAAAAAATGGAAACAAGAAGTTCAAAAATAAAATAGCAAGAAGTTCAACTTTTGAAAATAGAGCGCTTCAAAAATTCATAAAAAAGGATTAAGAAAATCAGATTAAAATTTCATAAAAAAACTCAGATATTTTCACGTAACCGAGAGAAGTTCAGGTTGATAGCTGCTAGAAGTTCACATACTACACGGTGTGCATTTTGTACTAAAAAGAAATAAAAAAGCAAAGACTAAAAGTTTGTTGATATAAGTTCAAGTCCTCCGTCGGAGAAAGTTAAAAAAAATATTGTGAGAGAGATTTATACAAAAGAAATACCATTTGTGTAACACTTAACAAATGGATGAGAAAATTATAAATGAAAAATACGTCACAGAAGTTCAACGTGAAAACAACACGAAGTTCGGCTACTATAGTGAATGAATTTGAGATGAAAAACCTTTAAAATTGTCGCGAGTATGAAAAAACAATCAACATGGGAAAGTTGCGTGTTTACAGCAGCTTTCCATCGGTATATCACTTGCTCAATTCCGGTGAGTGGATGGAGAGCTATGAGTAGTGGATGGAGATCTACGAGCAAAAAAAGCACGTGAAAAACAGAGTGAAGTTCAAGTAGACATGCCGAGAAGTTCAGGTCTTCACGTGGTGCATTTTCGAAGAATCTGTTTCGCAATAAAGGCAGAACGAATGATCTCGCCATTTTCGAAATTACTTGAAAACGGCTAGGAATCACAGAAAACCATCAACATGAAAAAGTTTCACATTTTCCTTAGCTTTTCAACGGTATATTATTTGCCCCATTCCGATAAAGTTTGTAGAAATTACGGCAAAAATACGTTTTTAGCCATTTTCAAAACTGACATAAAACCATAATGAATTAGGAGAAACAATATATACAGAAAAGTTTCGCATTTATTCAAGCTTTCCAACGCCATATCATTTGCTGCATTTGGATGTACGGTTAAAAAATTAGCTCGAAAATACGAACTCGGTGGAACTTGTATCGTTTTCTAAATTACTTTTAAACCGTTCAAAATTAGAAAAAACTTTAAACATGAAAAAGTAGCGCATTTTCATAAGATTTCCAACGCCATATTATTTGCCTCAATTGGATTAGCCTTAGAAATGGCAGCGAAAATACGAACTCGGGTGTTCCGTTTGCGAAATTCTACGATTTTCCGAATTACTCTATAACCGTAGGGAATTAGAGAAAAATTTCAACATGTGGAAGGAGCGGTTTTGCAGCAGCTTTACAACGCCATATTATTTGCCTCATTCCGATAAACGGTTTAAAAATGCGATCGAAAATATGATTCACGTTTTTTGTATGAAGAAAAAACGGTTTTCAAAACTGCTCTTAAACCGCTTACATTTTGCCAAAAATTTAACTTGGGTCATGATACTGGTGTCCATAGCTTTCCAACGGTATATAGCAAGCCCCATTTGGGCAATGTTGGCGGAAGTTCAACCTAGCACACGGGGAAGTTCAGGTCGAACAACTGAGGCAGTAAAATTGCAAAAAACACAATTTCATCACGACCCGGGAGCAAAATCCGCCAATGAGCAAGATTCCTATTTAAAACCGATATTTAGTTGCTAAAAACGATTCTAGATTACACTAACATCATATAGAACACGACTAACAAGAATAATTCGCGAGGGAAGCCACGGTTGCAAAGATAGCCCGAAGGTCGGGTTCGTACACAGGAAAGTTCAGGCGCGTTACTCAGGAAGTTCGGGTTGTGATCAGAATATTATTCTGATCCCATGATCAGAATAGTGTTATTTCTTCACCCAAGGTGCAGAATAAGTTATATAGTGTTACTATTCATCACCCAGGGTGCAGAATAAGTTATTTCTTCACCCGAGGTAATTTTACGATCATTTCATAATTAAATTATGTTTCGAATTCAAATAGTTACATTCCTATTGATTCACTACGTAAAATTTGACATAAGAAGATAAAAATATAGGTCATAAGACAAGAAAATTTGCAGTTTATGTGTATTTTAGACTATGTTTTTATGTTTGTAATTTTACATAACATAAAATATTTTTTACGACGATTATATATTTTCTTACGGTCCCTTTTTGCGCCGTAAATAAGACAAAACTTACGGAACGTAAAATTACGGTGCATTGATGGTAAAATAGAGGGGGGGTGAAGAATAACTATTCCTCACCCAGGGTATATATATACCCTATAACATGCATTATACTGAATGACTAAATATGCAATCCCAGGCTACATAGCAACAAGGAAGAGTGTTACCTTATGTTCTGATGATGTCTAGATATACATGTAATAAAATCTTATGTAATGGGATGGATGGAGTGTTGTACTACATCATTTTTCAATTGTTGTTTAGCTTCTAATATTAACTTGGTGCTTTTAGGTACACATATCATTGCCAAAGATCCACACTTCGACCCTTTCTGCGTATGGGGCAACGAGATATTCATGAACCAACATCAAGTGAGAAAACTGATAAAGATTGTTATTAAAATAGGTCAAAAGATGTCAATCGAACTATTTGTTTACACTTTATGCAAGACAACAATGAACTGCAGGATGGTAAGTAAGAACCCCGTAGCCTTCTTTTTACTGCCCGTAATGAGTTGTGTTAGATGACAGTATCTGAAGCTTTTTTCTTTTGCAGTGGATCCTAAAGCCGTTTACTCAAGATTACCTCTCAAACTACATGATTGACGGCCAACCATCACAAGGGGTTGGACTAGAGTCCTGCATGCCTTCTGCATCCAGTAGAGCACAATAGGGCCATTCCGCTTCACCTTGTTCGGCAACTGGAATGTATGTCACCTCTTTCTTTATCATCTGTAATAGTACAAGTATAGAACCCTGGTACATCATTCTTTATTTGGCGCTTATGTAATTCTTAAACATATGTACCTGTGAATCGAATAATGCATTGGTTGTTTGAACCTGGTGGATATGAATAAAGCTATAACCTACTTTCAAGTTTAAATTAGGTACAATTTTAAATAGTAGCAATTAAATTAGGGTGAAATTACGTTGTGTAGGTCACTACGGCACACACGGTTGGTAAAACTTTGTGTAGGTCATTACGGCACACACGGTTGGTAAAACACAAACGTTTGCGATATACACCATAATCCGATACGGTTCACAGAGAGGAACTGTGTGCAAGCATGCACACGGTTACCGTTTTGCAAAGCGTGTGCGATGTCAGACACTATCACATACGGTGCGGGAAAACTAAATGTGTGTGATTGTCTACCTATCGTACACGGTTTATAATCATGAACTGTTTGTGATGTGCCAGGCATCGTAAATCTCCCGTGCCTAGAATCTGCCTGGAAAACTCTCGTGCCTGGAATCCGCCTGGTTTTAGGCAGAACTACAAAACTCCGACTGCGATGGCAATGGGAGCACAAACGAGTAGCAAGGATGAAGCGTTTGGGATATTCGACATATCGGAAATGGTTATATAGGGACAACTGTATGCATGAAGGCTCCCTATCCCCGACGGTTTTTGGGTCGTGTGGGAAGGACCCCCCTATCACCCACACTCACTTGGCGACGGTTCAAAATGCCGTCGCCGAAAGGGGTTAAAAACTATTTGTTTATGACCGACGCGCACCAGTGCATAGAGAATGTCATCAATTACCAAAACCACACATGGGCGGACCGCATGTCCTTTCAATCTCCCCCATTTTGGTAATTGATGACAATCACTTTCAAGAGAGTTTATATAAGAAAAAATGTATAACCATGCAATGCAACAACCAATGATGCATGAGTAAGAGATGAAAATGCTTAGGAACAGAACCAAAGCAATGCAAAACTCTAAAAACTTCTCCACAAAACTCTCTGAAACTTCTCCCCCATTGGCATCGATTGCCAAAATGGGCGAAAAGCTTAGAAGGCCAATATAGAAAGTGTTCCTCCATAAATTGTGTATTTCTCAACAAGAGAGTGGAATGTCATACACATATCCAAAGGTAAATACTTGGAGGAATACAAACTATATTGAAGCACAAAGATTTCTAAAGAATGATATGCCATAAAGACATAACAAAGAGAGACACAAGCAATCAAGCAATCAAAAGATACCAATTGAAGCAAGCAATCAACAGATATCAATTGAACCAACTAGACCAAAGATCCTATGAGCCACATGAATAAAGGATATTAAGATATGAGCAAAGGAGTGTTCTAAAGAAACTAGAGAAGCTCCCCATGATTTGTGCACAAATAAGAATTTTCGTATTTGGATACAAAGTGCACAAAATAGGATCATAGCTCCCCCAGAATCAATAGAAACTTACAACAAGTGCAAGTGAGCATATAGGAAACAAAGCCTGGCACTTGCAACAAACACATGGTTGAGCAACATGTAAAAGAGGCAACTTAAGAAAAGGCTCAACCAAAAAGATTTGTGTGAGTCATGAAAAAGCACTTGAGAAAACTAATGTAAGGATAAGCATTAAGCATCAAAATAGTCTTAGATAAATGAGATACAAGGTGCAAGGAATGACCTTCCCAGACACACACACAAGAACCAAATGGATACACAAGCTTACTAAAAAGTGAAATAACAACCAAGCTTGTGACAACCCATGGTGAAGATAGAAAGTGAAAGCCTCATCAAGACGAGGGATACCAATTAAGATGGCAAAAAGCCTTGTCAAGACAAGCATGAGGAAAAAGATCATCACCACACAAGAGTGCATCAAGATGCAACGAGATATGACTCGCACTCAAGGCACACACTTTCACGGAGCCACCAAAGAAATAACATGAGAAAGAAACGGTGGACGTGAAAGAAAGGGATATCAACTAGATATGCAACTTCTATCAAGTGTATAAGATTCTAGGTAGATGATGATCATGATGATATCAATCCACAAAGAAGGATGTACACACGAAATAGTTACAAAAAGGAAAGAACAAGATATCCACAAGGAAGTCATAAGTATACCAATAAGATATTTGCTTGAAAGCATAGCACTTGGCTAGATATGGTCTTATTATATATAAATGAAGTCCAACCACACATCCATCAAAGACATCACAACTAGCAACAAGAGATCATCGTTGGGATGTTTGAGAAGGGAAAAAGTATGACAAGATATGAAATGAATATCATGCCAAGATGCAACCTACACAAGGTTGAATGCAAGCAATGAAAGCATGAATAGATACTTGTTACCGAGATAGCATTGGAAGGATGCAGAAGATACCAATTGAAGGTATTAGATAGTAGTTCATTGAACATCCTAGCTTGACTCCAATAAGCACATGGTGACACCACCTTCCTTCTGAGCGAGCCGAGCATCCAATGTATCTCCAATTGTTCCTAGAACAACAACACAAACAAAATGGTCCCCAACCTCATTGGGACCAAAGAGTTAGAGAACCAACAATACATAGGACAAACTCCACATAAATATGTGCATATAGATATGAAAATGAATTTCATGCACATCTCATCCAATATGAGACTTGGTGGAGTTTCCCCTATATGTTGCGTCAAAGAAAGAAAGCATGCCAAAGAGACTACATGAAGTTAATATGCATCCTCAATACTTTCAAGAACCGACACCGATTGACAAAGAAATACCAAGTGAAGAAAAGATACCAAATGAATAAATCAACACTTGGAGGATATCCATAACAGATACATCGAGGAATGAGATATCCATTGATACACACCAAATAAAAGATATCAAACTCTCAAAAGAGAGGATGGTTCCAAACAAACCAAGCTCTCTACAAAGTTTCATGATGGCACAAAGTACCAAAAATAAAATGGCTTGCCTTCCACTAACACACACTTGATAAGGATCACAAGATGAGTGTTTTATGGAAAATAGGATAGCTCCCCCAAGCATTGTGCATTATAGAGAATTTTCACTTGAATACAAAAGCACAAGATGTGATCACCACTTTCACTATATCTATACAAACACTAGACAAGCTCAAGGAAATAACAAGATACACAAGTGGTATGGAATACAATGGGACTTGACACAATCCTAGGCAAGAGATAAGGCAAGTAAAAGCAAAGGCCAATGTAAATATGATCAATAATTTCTACCACACATAAGTGAGTACCAATTGTCAAAAGACAAGAAGTATTTGGAAATAATTCCCATTGGTAGATAGCAAGGATATCCAACATCATCTTCACACCACACACAAGCAAATAACAACTTGTAGAGCTAACATGCCACCTAGGAACAAGATAATTTATAATATCAATTCTAGGTGACAATATCTCAAATGTACACATTTTCTAGGCTTGTAATATGCACATAGCATATTACTCCCCCATAATGTGATACCAATAAAAACTTAACAAGAGGCAATAAGAGGATCCAACAAGAGATAATTAATGGACTATTTAGAATTTGAATTTCTCATGAGAAGACATACCACATAGCGACTAGATAATCTTGTAATATCAATACTAGATGGTATTACTCATGTACACACATTTATAGGATTGTGAGGTGTACAAAGCACATCACTCCCCCATAATGGGATATTCCATTAATCTCTCACAAGAGCCAACTAAGATACAAATAAGATGCATAAAGGCTCAACGTACGACACACATGTACATGATGTGCAAACCAACACACACATACTTGATTACTCAAGATAAGCAATTGGAGGCACAACATATACAAACACATGCAAGGAACAAACCAAAACATGCAAAGAGGCAAGTAACTTTCAATGTAAACAATTTAAGTACAAGTTACCGCCAGGAGGCACATTGGATAAAATATAGAAACTTGAAAACCCAATTGACTTGGCTTGAGACAATAAGAATGATAAAGTTACCGCCAGGAGGCACATTGGACTTCCCATGAAGAAGCGACATGACCTTTCTCAACTTGAGAAGCATTAGCTTGAGTCTTCTTGGGAAGAGGCCTTTCTTCAACTTGAGGTTGGGCACTAGAATGAACTTGTGGCCACTTCCCTTGTTGCTTGTCATTAATGGGCTTCTTCTTCGATGGGCAAGATCTAACATGATGCCCTTCAATTTTGCACTTGAAGCAAATAATCTTGACCAAATTATTGACTTGTTCCTGGCCCTTCTTGTTTCTCTTGGACTTCTTCTTCTTATTGGAGCTGAATCCAAGTCCACCTTTGTCATTGGGGGATTTTTGCACACTCAAGATATTATTGAGTGTGGACTTCCCTTCATGACACTTTTCCAAGTCTTTCTTCAAAAAAGTGACTTGAGCCTTGAGCTCTTTAATTTCCTCTACATGGTTAGTATCGACACAAGTACTAGAGGAAGTATAAGCTTCGTCGTTAAAGCAACAAGGCAAGAAAAGCAATTCATCACAAGAAGTAGCAACATTATGAGTGGATGAATTACGAGGACTAGCACATGGCAATATAGCATTTAGACTTGAAATAGTGCTAGTGTCCACATGAGGCTCACTAGATGTTACCTTAGTCATCATAGCCTCATGAGCTATCATTAGCACATTATGGGACACTAGAAGATCATCATGAGAGCTTGAGAGCTTTTCATGACTTTCTTCCAATTTCCCATAGTTGCTAGATAGCAACGCAAGTTGAGCCCTTAGCTCAACATTTTCCTTCAACAAGGATGATTCACAAGAAATAGAGTTAGTAGCACTAGCATCATTATTAACAACAAGAGGACAATGCAACTTTGCAAGCTCTTTTGAATATGAAGCTTTAAGTTGAGCATGAGACTCGGTGAGTTTGATGAGATCACTCTTAATGACCCTTGAGCCATTTTCGAGGTGCTCAAAATCCTCAAGGAGTTTGGCATGCGCAAAATCAAGCTTATCATTTTTAGTTTTGAAAACATTGGCCACCTTAAGGTCTCTATCAAGAGATTCCTTTATTCTAGATAATTCTAGGGCAAAGGTCTCCTCAAGAGATTCCTTGGTGGTTTGTTCAAGTTCAAGAGCTTGTGAGAGGTCGGCGATCTCATTAGCGTAATCATGCTCATGGCCTTCCATTTTCTCAATGATGACCTCATGCTCCTCGAGATGAGATTCCAACTCCTCGATGTATTTATTGCCCTTAATGGAAATGGACATAATTTCCATGAAGTTGGAACGAGCAATTTAATTTTTATGAAGAGCTTTAAAAATCATTTCCCCCTTAGTTTTAAGGAGGAAACATTATCATTCTCTTCATCATCATCAACATCAGCATCATTCTTATCATCATCAATATCATCACAAGATATATTGGGATTCAAAGTGGGAGATACCTTTGAAGCCTTAGCCATAAGGAAAAACGCAATAGATGATGATGTAGGATCCCTTAAAGCACCATTCAAGACCACATCTTGTTCCATGGGGTGTTTGGTTTCCTCTACATTGTTAGAACAACAATTCAAGGAAATAGATGCATTTTTATCATGGCAACAAGACATAGCAAGCATATCATCATGATAGTTAGTCAAGCCATTTCTACATGATATGCAAGAACTATTAACACAAGCATGTGAAACATTTGGAGTGCTCGAAGTGTTAAAGTCCAAAGATGAAGCATTGCAATAAGGAAGTGATGAAGGATCATCAACAATAATCCCACTATCATCATTGCAATGAACACCACTACTCACCATATCATTACTTGTGGCAAACCACATGTAGATGAAGTAGAAGAAATTGAGAAGGCAACTCGGCCGGAGGTGGAGGGAGAACAACCATCCCCACAAATCTTGGACACACCATATTTATCTTGAAGCTTTGTCCACAACTCATGAGCATCCTGGAATGGCATGAGTTGAAAAATCACTACATTGCTCAAAGCATCGAAAAGCAAATTAGAAGCTTGAGAATTTAGATAAGAGTTTTTCTCATCCTCTAAAGATAATCTTTGGGGATCATTTGGAGGAGAAAAACCCATATCTACAATTCGCTCTAAATTTGGGTCCATGACCCTAAAGAGATTAAGCATGCGAATTACCCAACCATCAAAATTTGTGCCATTGAAACTAAGAGTGTTAGAGAATCCTAATCCCCTAGTCGACATCTTTACTCTCTAGGCGGCTAAGCCTATCAAAGAGAGACGAGGCTCTGATACCAACTGAAAGATCGTGGATGTCGCCTAGAGGGGGGTGAATAGGCGCTTTAAAATAATTACGATTTAGGCTTGAACAAATGCGGAATAAACCTAGTAGTTAATTTGTGAAGCACAAAACCTACAACAACTAGGCTTACCTATGTGCACCAACAACTTATGCTAACCAAGATAAACTACTAGGTGATAGAAAGATATATGACAAGAAACAATATGGCTATCACAAAGTAAAGTGCATAAGTAAAGGGCTCGGGTAAGAGATAACCGAGCCATGCGGAGACTATGATGTATCCCGAAGTTCACACCCTTGCGGGTGCTAATCTCCGTTTGGAGCGGTGTGGAGGCACAATGCTCCCCAAGAAGCCACTAGGGCCACCGTAATCTCCTCACGCCCTCACACAATGCAAGGTGTCGTGATTCCACTAAGGGACCCTTGAGGGAAGTCACCGAAGCCATACAAATGGCAACCCTTGGGGGCGGTCACCGAACCCGTACACTTTGGCATCCCTGGGGGCGGTCACCGCTACCCATCAAATTGCTCGGGGCAATCTCCACAACCTTATTGGAGACCCCGACGCTTGCCCGGAGCTGTACACCACAATGATTGAGCTCCGAACACCACCAACCGTCTAGGGCGCCCAAGCACCCAAGAGGAACAAGATCACCCAAGAGTAATAAGCTTCTCAACTTGTAACTTCCACATATCACCGTGGAGAACTCAAACTGATGCACCAAATGCAATGGCAAGGTCACACGGAGTGCCCAAGTCCTTCTCTCCCAGTGTCAGTGTCAAAACCGGCAGATCTCGGGTAGGGGGTCCTGAACTATGTGTCTAAGGATTGAAGGTAACAGGAGACAGGGACACGGTGTTTACCCAGATTCGGGCCCTCTTGATGGAGGTAATACCCTACGTCCTGCTTCGTTGACTTTGATGAGTATAGGGGTTACAAGAGTTGATCTACCACGAGATCGTAATGGCTAAACCCTATATGTCTAGCCTGTATGATTATGATTGCCTCTACGGACTAAACCCTCTAGTTTAGATAGACACAGGAGGGGGCTAGGGTTGTACAGAGTCGGTTTATAGAGAAAGGAATCTTCATATCCGCACACCAAGCTTGCCTTCCACGCCAAGGAGAGTCCCATCTGGACACGGGGAAAAGTCTTCCGTCTTGTATCTTCATTGCCCATCTGTCCGGCCCACGTCGCATAGCCCGGACGCCCGAGGAACCCGTAATCCAGCACTCCCTCATTAGCCCCCGAACCAGTCTCCAATGACGACGTGTCCGGGGCGCAATTTTTTTTGGCATTGCAAGGCGGGTTTCTCCACCGAATACTTCAAAGCATCTGAACCGAAGGGCTATATTCGGCCCTTACATCTTCGATCTTGGTAAAGTGAATTCTTCTAACAGCTCGGTTTTACATTAAATGTCATACCCTTCGGCTTCTGTGCATCTGTCTCCTCAGCTTCCATGTGGCAAACAAATATGAAGGGTCCAAGCGTTTTGTAGATAACCCCCCGACAGCGTATGGAAGGTGTCTATTTAAGGAGATTAGATCTCAGATGCCATTCCATACTAGGCGAAAATCCTTCAAACTGGCCACAAGAAACCACGCAATCATGGCCAGTGCTCCTAGTTCTTCCTCCCGCCCCCACGGCCCTCAAAAAGGCGATTGGGAGAGCTGCTTTGTATCCCATGCCCAGTTGACCAAGCTCTAGGTGCAGGGATACCTCCACCCTGCGGATCTAGTCCCCATTCGGGCGGGATTAACTTCTTTTACTGGCGAAGCCCTGGCAAAAAATTTCCCGAATCCTTCAGAAGGGGAGCGAGTGTGCTTCGTTTCCTTTCTTTTAAGAAGCGTTGGATTCCTAATCCATCCTTTCTTCCGAGGTATCCTGGAGTACTACGGCCTCCAACTGCATAATCTCACGTCGGGCTCCATTCTGCATATCGCGGGCTTCGTTGCTCTTTGCGAGCTGTTCTTAGGCTATGAGGCCCATTTTGAGCTATGGAGGAAGCTTTTATGCCTCGTCCCTCGCTCTCAAAAGGGATCCATATTCGAGGTGGGCGGTGCCAAAGTATGGCGCATAGCCGGGACATGATATCTATTCAGCACTCCGAAGAAGACATCCGAGGACTGGCCCTCAGAGTGGTTTTATATTAAAGACGTCGTTCTCCCAGACCCAATCCAATGAGGCCTACCGGAATTTTCCAATGTCCCGTTAAAAAAGCGCCACAGCTAGCGCCCCAAGAGCCTTGAGGAGGAACATAGTGAGGAGGTTAAGAAGTTAATGGACAAGATAAAAATACTCTCCCAATCCGGACTGTCCATAATTGAGGTCATGGCGATTTCCATAACGCGAGGTGTTCGGCCACTCCAATCCAGAGGACTCCCCATGTGGAACTACAACGGAGAGGATGATACATCTCATTACGGGCGCAAGGGCCCGGACAACTTCGTCGGCCATGTTGGCTGATCTTTATAAAGGGGAGAAAGAAGAATTCACTCGCCTTAAGTGCCGAGATGGCTTTTCCATGTACAACCCCCTAGCTGGGTAAGCTTTCAATCCAGAACCTCACCCAATCCTCTTCCTGAGTCGCAACTAGTTGAACTTAACCCGACCACTTTTAGCAGTAATGGAGGAAGGCCACGGCGGGGATCTATAGCCCCGCTCCGCAGTCGGAGGACCATATTCAGGACTTGGATCCTGGATTTGAGGAGGATCCGGATATATTTGTGGAGCTCAAGGAGGGGGTCTTCTATCTGGCGAGCTATGACGGCACATAACTGACCATTGACACCGATTACCCTGACCTTCTTCCTTCTTCCCATGTAAGTACCCAGGGAGCGTCCCCTCCAAAAGAGTTTTCCCATCGCGCCTCACCCACCGCACTGTCTCGTGCTTCAAAGGGGTGGCGCTCGTCTCGTCATGCTGCATCAGGATCATCCCTTAAGAAGGGGACACCTACCCAAGGCGGGTCTTCGAAAATAAAGGTGGACGGTGATACTTCCAAGCCCCTACCTTCATAAAAAATGTACGGTTTTTAATACGCCCCGTGGCAAATAGACTGAACTGTGACGTTTTCTGCTGTACCATATTTCAGGAAGAGCATTCACCGGACTGTATCCGGAGACCTCACCGGACGTATGTCCACCAATCCGACCCCGGACCCTGCCTCTAAGGCTAGAGTTGATACGGGTGCAATGCCGGATTGTCCTCTCTCCGATGATTCACATAATGTATCCATCGCCAAATCCGAAGTGGAAAGTGCAATGAACCATCATCGCCAGAGGGAAGCTTGAAGGAAATATTCCCTAGAGGCAATAATAAAGTTATTATTTATTTCCTTATATCATGATAAAAGTTTATTATTCATGCTAGAATTGTATTAACCGGAAACATGATACATGTGTGAATACATAGACAAACAGAGTGTCACTAGTATGCCTCTACTTGACTAGCTCGTTGATCAAAGATGGTTATGTTTCCTAGCCATAGACAAAGAGTTTACATTTGATTAACGGGATCACATCATTAGGAGAATGATGTGATTGACTTGACCCATTCCGTTAGCTTAGCACTTGATCATTTAGCATGTTGCTATTGCTTTCTTGATGACTTATACATGTTCCTATGACTATGATATTATGCAACTCCCGTTTACCGGAGGAACACTTTGTGTGCTACCTAACTTCACAACGTAACAGGGTGATTATAAAGGTGCTCTACAGGTGTCTCCGAAGGTACTTGTTGGGTTGGCGTATTTCGAGATTAGGATTTGTCAGTCGGAGGGGTATCTCTGGGCCCACTCGGTAATACACATCACTTAAGCCTTGCAAGCATTGCAACTAATGAGTTAGTTGCGGGATGATGTATTATGGAACGAGTAAAGAGACTTGTCGGTAACAAGATTGAACTAGGTATTGAGATACCGACGATCGAATCTCGGGCAAGTAACATACCGATGACATAGGGAACAACGTATGTTGTTATGCGGTTTGACCGATAAAGATCTTCCTAGAATATGTAGGAGCCAATATGAGCATCCAGGTTCCGCTATTGGTTATTGACCGGAGACGTGTCTCGGTCATGGCTACATAGTTCTCGAACCCGTAGGGTCCGCACGCTTAAAGTTCGATGACAGTTATATTATGAGTTTATGTGTTTTGATTGACCGAAGGTAGTTCAGAGTCCCAGATGTGATCACGGACATGATGAGGAGTCTCGAAATGGTCGAGATGTAAAAATCGATATATTGGACGACTATATTTGGATACCGGAATGGTTCCAGGTGAGATCGGGATAATACCGGAGCACCGGGAGGTTATCGGAACCCCCCGAGAGGTATATGGGCCTTAATGGGCTTTAGTGGAAAGGAGGGGAAAGGAGCAAGGGAGGGGTCTCCCCCCCAAGCCCAATCCGAATTGGGAAGGGGGCCGCCCCCCCTTTTCCTTCCTCCCTCCTTGCTCTTCCTTCCCTCTCCCTCTCCAAATAGGAAAAAGAGGAGTCCTACTCCCGGAGTAGGACTCCCCCCTTGGGCGCGCCTCCTCCCCTTGGCCGGCCCTCTCCTCCCCCTTTATATACGAAGGAGAGGGGCACCCCATAGACACAACAATTGATCTCTTGGATCTTTTAGCCATGTGCGGTGCCCCTCTCCACCATAGTCCACCTCGATAATACCGTAGCGGTGCTTAGGCGAAGCCCTGCGACGGTAGAACATCAACATCATCACCACACCGTCATGCTGATGGAACTCTCCCTCAAAGCTCGGTTGGATCAGAGTTCGAGGGACGCCATCGAGTTGAACGTGTGCAGAACTCGGAGGGGCCGTGCATTTGGTACTTGATCGGTCGGATCATGAAGACGTATGACTACATCAACTACGTTGTGCTAACGCTTCCGCTTTCGGTCTACGAGGGTATGTGGACACACTCTCCCCTCTAGTTGCTATGCATCCCCATGATCTTGGGTGTGCGTAGGAATTTTTTTGAAATTACTACGTTCCCCAACAGTGGCATCCGAGCCTAG
>NW_024117816.1:0-9042 GCF_003073215.2 Triticum urartu | reverse complement strand
GAGTAGGTTGATGAAGAGATGGCGAAGCCCCCGGTCCAGCCGAGATGTCGAAGCCTCGATGTCAGCCGATGAGTCGAAGTAGGTCGGTGTGATGGACACCAGCTTGAAGAAGCAATAGTGCGGTCCTGGCGATGCAGGTCGTGACGTGGTCGATGCCGGCTTGATAAAGCGACCGTGCAGCGATGCCGGTATGCCCGCTCCGTGTAAGTCAGCCGATGAGTCGAAGTAGGTCGGTGTGATGGACACCAGCTTGAAGAAGCAATAGTGCGGTCCTGGCGATGCAGGTCGTGACGTGGTCGATGCCGGCTTGATAAAGCGACCGTGCAGCGATGCCGGTATGCCCGCTCCGTGTAATCGTGGGGCGGCGATGTTGGTGATGATTTATCCTTCGCGATGCCGGGCTCTTGTTCGGCTTGCCGAGATGATGATCCGAAGAAGTTGAGCTTGGCTCAACAAAGTGACGCCGTCACAGGTCGGCAGCCGTGGAGTAATATTGCCGGACTGGTTTGACACCAGCATGATGTTGAAGATCATGTTCAAAAGATCTTACAGTTAGTGGGATGTGTTCGGGAACAAAACACAATACCCCATACAAAACTTCCTTCAAAAGGGATGTCCGAAATCCTGTTCATAAAAAAGATGAACTCGGGTCGGATTCGTTTTCACGCAGAAAACAGATCCGAAAAGTGATGCACTAATCTGAAGGTTACCGGAGTTTGGACGGTCGGATCGAACCGAAATTTTGAGAGGTGGTAGATATAGGAATTCCGCAGCCGATCAACGGTTGGATCTTCCAAAGGACGTCCAAGCTAGAAGCTGGACACCACGCCCTAAACTCATCCAAATTCCCGTCCAGATTTGACAGGGCTCCGGTATATCGTGGATTGCCAGAGATTCCTCCATCAGAACTCGACGAAATTTTCCAGGGTCATTGTAGACTCAGTTGCGCACAATTCCAGCGCAATTCTTGGTCGAACCAAGGTGACCAGTCGAACTGGTGACGAAGATGCCGAAGTTGCAGCTGACCTGCAGGCGAGCCATCGATCCTTTTGTCGATCACACAGCAGAACTCTCAATGAAAGCACCAATGTCGGTGTCAAAACCGGCGGATCTCGGGTAGGGGGTCCCGAACTGTGCATCTAGGATCGATGGGTAACAGGAGACAGGGGACACTTTGTTTTACCCAGGTTCGGGCCCTCTCGATGGAGGCAATACCCTACTCCTGCTTGATTAATATTGATGATATGGGTAGTACAAGAGTAGATCTACCACGAGATCAAGGAGGCTAAACCCTAGAAGCTAGCCTATGGTATGATTGTTGTATATATTGTCTCTCTATCGACTAGCCTGGCCTCGGTTTATATAATGCACCGGAGGCCTAGGATAACAAGAGTCCTAGCCGAATACGCCGGTGGGGAGAAGTCCTTGTCTTGATCGCCAAGTCTTGTGGAATCTTCCTTGTATGCGGTAGCCGTCCGAACTGGCCCATGAGTATACGGCCACGGGGGTCCTCGGCCCAATCTAATAGATCGGGAGATGACGTGGTGAGTACCCCCTAGTCCAGGACACCATCACCTTTCCTTAAGGGGAATTGGAATGTAATATTTCCTTCTTTCATGTCAATAATTACACCAATCGTTCTAAGGAAAGGTCTACCAAGAATAATAGGACATGTAGGATTGCATTATATATCAAGAACAATGAAATCTACAGGCACATAATTCCTATTTGCAACAATAAGAACATCATTAATCCTTCCCATAGGTTTCTTAATGGTGGAATCTGCAAGATGCAAATTTAACAAAACAATCATCAAATTCACGGAAACCTAGCACATCACACAAAGTTTTTGGAATCATGGAAACACTAGCACCCAAATCACACAAAGCATAGCATTCATAATCTTTAATCTTAATTTTAATAGTAGGTTCCCACTCATCATAAAGTTTTCTAGGGATAGAAACTTCTGGTTCAAGCTTTTCTTCATAGGATTGCATTAAAGCATCAACTATATGTTTAGTAAAAGGTTTATTTTGATTATAAGCATGAGGAGAATTCAACACGGATTTCAACAAGGAAATACAATCTATCAAAGAGCAATTATAATAATTAGATTCCTTGAAATCGAACATAGTGGGTTCATTGCTATGTAAAGTTTTGACCTCTTCAATCCCACTTTTATAAATTTTTGCATCAAGATCTAAAAACTCCGAATCATTGGGACGCCTTTTAACTAAAGTTGACTCATCTCCAGTCCCATCTTTATCAAGATTCATATTGGAAAAAAAGATTTAATAGGAGTCACATCAATCACTTTTAGATCTTCATCATCATTATTATCATGAAAACTAGAAGAACACGCCTTCACAAAGCAATATTTTTTAACACGCATCCTTGTGGTCCTTTCTTTGCACTCATCAATGGAAATTCTCATGGCTTTGAGAGACTCATTGATGTCATGCTTAGGTGGAATAGATCTAAGTTTCAAAGAATCAACATCAAGAGAAATTCTATCCACGTTCCTAGCCAACTCATCAATCTTAACTAATGTTTCTTCAACCAAAGCATTGAAATTCTTTTGCGAACTCATAATTTTTTTAACACTAATCTCAAAATCAGAGGGCATATTATTAAAATTTCCATAAGAGTTGTTGCATGAATTACCATAATTATTAGAGGAATTACTAGGAAATGACCTAAAATTAAAGTTTCCTCTATACGCGTTGTTACCAAAATTGTTCCTACCAACATAATTCACATCCATAGATTCATTATTATTCTCAATCAAAGTGGACAAAGGCATATCATTAGGATCATAAGAAACACTTTTATTAGCAAACAATTTCATAAGTTCATCCATCTTTCCACTCAAAACATTAATCTCTTCAATCGCATGAACCATTTTACTAGTGGATCTTTAGGTGTGCCATTGAGAATAATTAACCATAATATTGTCTAGGAGTTTAGTAGCTTCTCCTAAAGTGATTTCCATAAAAGTGCCTCCCGCAGCCGAATCTAAAAGATTTCTAGAAGCAAAATCCAATCCGGCATAAATTTTTTGTATAATCATCCAGAAATTCAAACCATGTGTAGGGCAATTACGTATCATTAATTTCATCCTCTCCCAAGCTTGTGCAACATGCTCATGATCAAGTTGCTTAAAATTCATAATATCGTTCCTAAGCGAGAGGATCTTAGCGGGAGGAAAATACTTAGAGATAAAAGCATCTTTGCACTTATTCCATGAATCAATACTATTTTTAGGCAAAGAAGAGAACCAAGTTTTAGCACGATCTCTAAGCGAAAATGGAAATAGCTTCAATTTAACAATATCATTATCCACATCTTTCTTCTTTTGCATATCACACAAATCAACAAAGTTGTTTAGATGGGTAGCGGCATCTTCACTAGGAAGTCCAGAAAATTGATCTTTCATAACAAGATTCAACAAAGCGGTATTAATTTCACAAGATTCAGCATTGGTAGTAGGAGCAATCGGAGTGCTAATAAAATCGTTGTTGTTGGTATTGGAAAAGTCACACAATTTAGTATTATCTTGAGCCATCGTGACAAACAATCAATCCAACACACAAGCACACAAGAAGCAAGCGAAAAGAGACAAACGGAAAAGGACCAAAGAAAAGGCAAAGGGTTTCGAAAATCGTTTTAGAAGTGGGGGAGAGAAAAATGAGAGGCGAATGTCAAATAATGTAATGCGAGGGAGAAGAGTTTATGATGGGTACTTGGTATGTCTTGACTTGGCGTAGATCTCCCCAGCAACGGCGCCATAAATCCTTCTTGCTACCTCTTGAGCATGCGTTTGTTTTCCCTTGAAGAGGAAAGGGTGATCCAACAAAGTAGCGTAAGTATTTCCCTCCATTTTTGAGAACCACGGTATCAATCCAACAGGAGACAACGCACAAGTCACCTAGTACCTGCACAAACAATCAAGAACCTTGCAACCAACGCGATAAAGGGGTTGTCAATTCCTTCACGGCCACTCGCAAAAGTGAGATCTGATAAAGATACTAAAATAAATATTTTTGGTATTTTTATTCTATAGATTGGAAGGTAAAGATTGCAAAATTGTAAACGAGATGCGATGTAAATAGAAGAGATGCAATATAATAAGAAAGAGATCCAGGGGCCGTAGGTTTCACTAGTGGCTTCTCTGAAGATAGCATGTATTACGTTGGGTGAACAAATTACTGCCGAGCAATTGATAGAAAAGTGCATAGTTATGAGAATATCTAAGGCAATGATCATGAATATAGGCATCACATCCGTGTCAAGTAGATCGAAACGATTCTGCATCTACTACTATTACTCCACACATCGACCGCTATCCAGCATGCATCTAGAGTATTAAGCTCATAAGAACAGAGTAACGCTTTAAGCAAGATGCCATGATGTAGAGGGATAAACTCAAGCAATATGATATAAACCCCATCTTTTTATCCTTGATGGCAACAATACAATACGTGCCTTGCTGCCCATATTGTCACTGGGAAAGGACACTGCAAGATTGAGCCCAAAGCTAAGCACTTCTCCCATTGCAAGAAAGATCAATCTAGTAGGCCGAACTAAACCGCTAATTCGAAGAGACTTGCAAAGATATCAAATCATGCATATAAGAATTCAGAGAAGAACCAAATAATATTCATAGATAATCTTGTTCATAAACCCACAATTCATCGGATCTCGGCAAACACACCGCAAAAGAGTATTACATCGAATAGATCTCCAAGAACAGGGAGGAGGAATTTGTATTGAGAATCAAAGAGAGAGAAGAAGCCATCTAGCTAATAACTATGGACCCGAAGGTCTGTGGTAAACTACTCACGCTTCATTTGAGAGGCTATGGTGTTGATGTAGAAGCCCTCAGTGATCGATTCCCCCCCGGCAGATCGGGAGAAGAGGCCCCAAGATGGGATCTCACGGGTACAGAAGGTTGCGGCAGTGGAAATGTGGTTTCGTGGCTCTTTGCTATCGATCTAGGGTATAAGAGTATATATAGGCGGAAGAAGTACGTCGGTGGAGCTACGAGAGGCCCATGAGGGTGGGGGGCACACCTACCACCCTGGGCGCGCCCTCCTACCTCGTGGCCACCTTGTGGTATTCCAGACTTCAAATCCAAGTCTTCTGGTTTGCTTTCGGTCCAAGAAATATCACCGCGAAGGTTTCATCCTGTTTGGTATTCCTTTTCTGAACTCTAAAATAGGCAAAAAAACAAAAACTGGCACTGGGCCTCCGGTTAATAGGTTAGTCCCAAAAATAATATAAAAGAGCATATTAAAGCCCATTAAACATCCAAAACAGATAATATAATAGCATGGAACAATCAAAAATTATAGATACGTTGGAGACGTATCAGTGGGGTATGACATATGGGAATAAAGAAGACTTGATACTTAATGCTATGGTTGGATTTCACGACCTTAATGATCTTTAGTAGTTGCAGATGCTCGCTAGAGTTCCAATCATAAGTGCACATGATCCAAGTAGAGAAAGTATGTTAGCTCATGCCTCTCCCTCATATAAAATTACAAGAATGATTACCGGTACTTGTTATCGATAGCCTAGGGACAAATAACTTTCTTGTTGACAAAAGCTCTCTACTAAAACTAATTTAGTTGTGTCTTTATCTAAACAGCCCCTAGATTTTATTTACATGCTCTTTATTATCTTGCAAACCTATCCTATCACACCTACAAAGTACTTCTAGTTTAATACTTGTTTCCGGTAAAGCAAACGTCAAGTGTGCGTAGAGTTGTATTGATGGTCGATAGAACTTGAGGGAATATTTGTTCTACCTTTAGCTCCTCGTTGGGTTCGACACTCTTATTTATCGAAAAAGGCTACAAATGATCCCCTATACTTGTGGGTTATCAGTCACCACCTACCATCCACAACTACCCCCTTCTCACTAATATGACTTGCCTCAAGTCCACAAGGGGCTAATGATGCACGAGCATTCTTCACAACACCATGAGACAATCAACACAATACATATAAAGAGAATATTGGATCGCTTATTCAACAAAGTACTAATCATGCAAGGCTCATCCAAATCCTCAAGAACTAATACAACTATTCAACATAGGAGAGGGAGAAGATAAATTACAAGCCAGCACAGAGCCGTTGGAAGAGAGGAGCATGATGGTGATGGTGATGGCAACGGCAGTTGTAGTGGAGATGGTGATGGTGGTCGCGCCGGTGATGAAGACCACACCGAACCGAAGGCCGGCCGGTGCTTGCAGTGGAGGCTCCCCTTCTTATTCCTCTTTGCTTGACCCTTCTCTTCTCTATGGAGGTGGTCTTGGAGCAATAGTGGAGATGGATGATGGCTGTGTGAATGAATGAACATGGAGGAGATGGCGGTTAGGGTTGATGGTGCTTATATGAAGGCCTCCCGGCATCTCCTCAGTTTATGTGGTCATTCAAGGGCTCAAGATGAGCCTTATCTTCTCCCAATCCCTTCATTATGAGCCAAGGATCCCATGGGAACAATTGGGGATGAAATCGGTGAAGAATCCTGTTTGGAGAGTGATGACCCACAAGTATAGGGGGTCAATCTTAGTCCTTTTGATAAGTAAGAGTGTCAAAGCCAACGAGGAGCAGAAGGAAACGACAAGTGGTTTTCAGCAAGGTAATTTCTGCAAGCACTGGAATTGTCAGTAAAAGGTAGTTTGATAGCAAGATAATTTGTAACGGACAAGTAATGGTAACGGTAAATAAAGTGCAGCAAGGTAGCCCAATCACTACAAAAAAAGACACATCCGTGACATTTTGGGCCAAATGATTTTTTTCCTGTCATGCTTATGACACTTCTATGATGATAATTGTGACAAAACCCGGTATCATCATAGATGTGGTGGGCTCCTACTTCTATGACAAAAAATCATGATAACAAATGGGCTTTTTGTCCTGGATGGACCGGAGGCGCAGCTGCATGACATTCTTTGGGTCATCCATGACGGAAAAACCGTGATAGAAGAGAGGGCGAGGAAAATATCGGGGAGTTCCGGATTACGGTGGGTGGTCGGGGCTGAGCAATGCACGTTTCTCTCGTACACGTATGCGCGTGGGTGCGAGGCGTTGGGCTCTAACTGAACCCGAGCGAGGCATTCGCCTACTGAACCCGAGCGATTGCACTGCAGGCTACGCGTTACTGAACCGGAGCGATCTACCGATCCCTGGCTATTAACTGAACCCGATCGAGTGATTCCTTCGCCACTGCTGCTAACTGAAGCCGATCGAACCTACTGCCTCTTGATGAACAATGAGCATTGTTGGGGGGTTGGATGAACAGTTCCCGGTGGGGGTTGGATGAACAGGACCCCGTGGTAATAGAGGTTGTTGCCGATGGATGAACAGGACCTTGATCGAGCCAGTTGGGGGTGGATGAATAGGACCCTGTGTAGGGCTGGATGAACAGCAGCCGGTGGAGGGCTGGATGAACAGTAGCCGGTGGAGGGCTGGATGAATAGTAGCCCATGGAGGGGTGGTTGAACAGGACCCCGTGGAGAGGGATGGTTGAAAAGTAGCTGGTGGAGGAGCGGTGGAGGCTGGATGAACAGGAGCCCTTGGATGAACAGTAGCTGGTGGAGGCAGGAGGGAGATGCCGTGGATGAACAGTCGCAGGTGGAGGCTAGAGGAGGTCGACGGTGGATGAACAGTAGCCCGTGGAGGCTGGAGTGAGGCAGTGGACGGTGGATGAACAGTAGCCGTGGAGTCCCATTTTGCGGTATGCCACACCCCTCCCGATGAACAAGACCCTGTTTCGACTATAGGAGGTCGAAGAGAAGTCTGTTTCCTCTATTTTGTGGTACGCCACACCCATCCCGATCAATAGGACCCCGTTTCGACTGTAGGAGGTCAAAGAGAAGTCCATTTCCTCCGTTTTGCGGTACGCCACACCCCGCCCGGTGAACAGGACCCCGTTTCGACCATAGGCGGTCGAACACAAGGCCGTATTCTCCGTTATAAGGTACGCTAGGCCTTGTTTTGGCTGTTCCATCCAAGCCGGTTGGCACTCGATGAACACGACGCATTCCGCTGCCTCCCGATAAATACAACGATGCAGTTTCTCCGTTCCAACCCAGCCGGTTGGCTGCCGATGAACAGGATGTCGTCGCTGCCTCTCCATGTACACAAGCCCTGGCCGTACGTATGCGCGAGTAGGCATTCGAGACCCCGCCTGTATGTACGTACGTTGCCGTATTTACTTTCTTGCACCCTGGTTGTACATATGTGTACATGCTACATGCACGCCTCTACTACGACACGTGCCCTTCCTTACTCTGCCACGGTTCATCGCTGCAGCGTGCAGACAGACAGATCGACCAGTATGTACGTACACGTTCGTGACCAGAATGACAACGCTACATACGCTTCAGCCAGGTGGGTCCCGACTATCAAGGAGGATAAGGAGGCACTTCCTTGCATGCGAAGTTATTGCTGGTGGGTCCCAGCTGTAACACCCCAAGTCTGATGTGCCAGGTGTCTTCCAGTTATTTGCCGTCATTGCCATGTCATTTGCTTGCGTGTTGCACTTTGCCATGTCATCATGTGCATTTCATCTGCATGTTTTTCAAAACTTGCATGCGTTTGGGTCTCCCAGTTCTCTCTGTTGTCCGTTTCAGCAACTGACACTCTCACACGCACCAGTCGCACCTCCCAGATCTTGTTTCGTGAGCGGGAGAAAAAAGTTCTTGGAATGGGCCAAGAGTTGACGAGTGGTCTTGGTACATCACCGGTAGACCGCATGTCAAATTTTGTTCCATTTGGAGGTCGTTTGATGCCCCAACGGTTAACCGCATTAGCCAAAGCCCTCCTTCTCTTTGCAGCCCAGCACCCCTCCACAACAGCCCGCTAGCCCATCTAAATCCCCTCCATGCTCTTCGTCATTGAATCACGATCGCGTGGGCAAAAAACGCACCTCAGTAGCCTTCTCCTAGCTCCCTCTACCTATAAAAGTCCCCTTCTCCTCCAGTTTTCAGGCGAAACCCTAGCCTCCTCCTTCCTCTGCGCTGCCGGACA
>NW_024117815.1:0-12381 GCF_003073215.2 Triticum urartu | reverse complement strand
CTCAGTAGGAAGGGTTCGCACCCCTGTAATCCATACACGCATAATCCAGTCGACCGCCTCCGGGCTCCGAGACGTAGGGCTATTACTTCCTCCGAGAAGGGCCTGAACTCGTAAATCTCGTGTGTAACAACTTCCCCATAGCTAGGATCTAGCCTCTCCATACTCACCCCCCTACATCACTGTCAGAGTTAGAACCACGACACTTAATACACTAGATGCACGATGGATAGCGGTCGATGTGTGGAGTAATAGTAGTAGATGCAGGAAGGAGTCGGTCTACTAATCTTGGACGTGATGCCTATGTAATGATCATTGCCTGGATATCGTCATAATTATTTGAGGTTCTATCAATTTCCCAACAGTAATTTGTTTACCCAGCGTTTGCTATTTTTCTCGAGAGAAGCCACTAGTGAAACCTACGACCCCCGGGTCTTCTTTCATATATTTTTCTTTGCGATCTATTTTTTCTCTTGCTTTTATTTTCAGAAATACTTTGCTGCACTTTATTTCATTTGCGATCTATTATCTCAATCTATCACAAATTTATCTCCCGTCCACGCACCGTTTGAGGTGTCGTTACCCGAAAGGGATTGACAACCCCTTTAACGCGTTGGGTTGTGAGTGGTTGTTATTTGTATGCAGGGGCTGTTTATGTTGTGTTGCTTGGTTCTCCTACTGGTTTGATAACCTTGGTTGGATATCTGAGGGAAATACCTACCGCTGCTGTACTGCATCATCCCTTCCTCTTTGTGGAAATACCGACGTAGCTTCAAGCGACATCAAAAGGAATTTCTGGCGCCATTGCCGGGGAGGATCTTCATCATAACCAGGTTCCTAATCACAAATCTCATCTCCTAGCAATTTACATTATTCTCCATTTGCCTCTCGTTTTCCTCTCCACACTTCACAAAAAATTTCCGTTTTATTCGCCTCTCTTTTTCCGTTCACCGTTTTCTTGCCAGATCTATTTTGAGTGTAACCTTGTTTTGTGGTCACCATGACTCAAGAGAACACCAAGTTATATGATTTCTCAAATACCAACAGCAATGATTTTATTGGCACTCTGCTTGCTCCTCCCGCCACTAGTGGGGAGACTTGTGCTATTAATACTGCTTTGCCGAATCTTGTTATGAAAGACAAATTTTCCGGTACTCCTAATGAGGATGTCACGTCCCATCTTAATATCTTCGTGGAATTATGCAATATACAAAAGAAAATATATATGGACAATGATGTGGTCAAGATGAAATTATTTTCGTTTTCTTTGCGTGATTCTTCTAAAATTTGGTTCTCTTCTTTGCCTCGCAATAGTATCGATTCTTGGAATAAGTGAAAAGATGCTTTTATCACTAAGTATTTTCCTCCCGCAAATATCATTTCCCTTAGAACCTAGATCATGAATTTCAAGCAACTTGAACAAGAGCATGTTGGACAATCTTGGGAAAGGATGAAAATGATGCTAAGGAATTGCCCAACTCATGGGTTAAATCTTTGGATGATCATACAAAAAATTTATGCGGGGTTGAATTTTGTTTCTCGTAATCTTTTAGATTCTACCGTGGGTGGTACTTTTATGGAAATTACTTTGGGAAGACACAAAATTGCTTGACAATATAATGGCAAATTATTTGCAATGGCATACCGAAAGGGCTACTGCTAGTAAAAAAGTTAATTCGGTTGAAGAAATTTCTTCTTTGAGTGAAAAAATTGATGCTCTTGTGAAATTGGTTGCTAGTAGAAGTGCTCCTATTGGTCTTAATGATATGCCTTTGTCTACTTTGATTGAGCAAAATAGTGATGCCATTGATGTGAATTTCATTTCTCGAAATAATTTCAACAACAATGCTTATAGAGGTAATGTTAACCCTAGGCCTTTTCCTAGTAACTCCTCTAATAATTATGGTAATTCCTATGGAAATCAATCTTATAATAATAATAGGAATACCTATAATCTTGAGAATAATATTAAAGAATTTATCAACGCGCAAAAAGTTTTCAACACTTCCATGGAACAAAAGTTGAATAAGATTGATGATTTGTCTAGAAGTGTTGATAGAATTGCTCATGATGTGGAAAATCTCAAGATAATTTTTTTGTGCCTAAAGTAGATGAATCAATTAAAGCTCTTTATGTTTCTGTGGATGAAAGTAAGAAAAGAACGGCTATGCTTAGAGCTAAAAGAGAATTCTTAGAAAAAGCAGGTGTTTCTTCTATTGATTCCTTGTTTAGTAAAGCTAATATTGATAAAAAGGGACTGAAGAAAAGTCAACTTTAGGTAGAAGGTGTCCCAATATTTCAGAGGGTGAAAATCTTGTTGAGAAAAATTATGAAAGTGGGTTTGAAGAGGTCAAAACTTTAGCTAGTGATGCACCCACTCTTTTGGATTACAAATACTTTAATTATGATAGTTGCTCCTTGATTGATTGTATTCCTTTGTTGCAATACATGATGAATTCACCCCATGCTTATGAACAAAATAAAGCTTTTACTAAACATATTGTTGATGCTATGATGAAAGCTCTAGAAGAGAAATTGGAATTGGAAGTTTCAATTCCTAGAAAATTGCATGATGAATGGGAACCTACTATCAAATTCAAGATTAAAAATTATGAGTGTTTTGCTTTCTGTGACTTGGGTGCTAGTGTTTCTACAATTCCGAAATCTTTATGTGATGTGCTTGGTCTTACCAATCTTGAAGAATGTTTCTTCAATTTGCACTAGGCGGATTCTACTATTAAAAAGCCTATGGGAAGAATTAATGATGTTCTTATTCTTGCAAATATGAATTAGGTGCCCATAGATTTTATTGTTCTCGATATTGATTGCAATCCGTCTTGTCCAATTATTCTTGGTAGACCGTTTTTACACACTATCGATGCCGTGATTGATATGAAAGAAGGCAATATTAAGTTCCAATTAACTTTGAGGAAGGGTATGGAACACTTTCCTAGAACAAGGATTTGTCCACCTTATGAATCAATCATGAGGGCATCTTATGGATCTCGAACCAAAGAAGACAAAACTTAGATCCTTGCTTTATGCCTAGCTAAGGGCGTAAAACTATAGCGCATGTTGGGAGGCAACCCAATGAATAACATTTATTTTTGCTTTCTTCTCCCTGTTTTTGAGTGTTAGCACAATTATGCTACTGTTATGATTGTGTTTTTGTATTTTAGTTAGTGTTTGTGCCAAGTAAAGCCTTTAGGATCTTCTTGGGCAATAGTTGTTTGATCTTGCTGAAAAATAGAAAGTTTTGTGCTCATGAAATTAATTTTAATTTTTACCAGAGAGCGATAAAATATCCATTCCAATTGTAGTAGATAAATATACAAATTTCCCACGTCGTCCTAATTTTTCAGATTTTTTGAGTTAAAGAAGTATTCAAAATAGTCATATTTCTACAGACTGTTCTGTTTTGACAGATTTTGTTTTCTTTGTGTTGTGTGCTTATTTTGATGGCTCTATGGTTTTCTTTGATGTGTTTTTTCCATAGAAAAGTTGAATTACAGTAGATATAATACAAGAACAAAATATGATTTATTTTGATACAACACTTATAGTAGTGATTTATTATTCTTATACTAACGGATCCCACGAAGGCTTTGTTGAGTTTTGTGTGATTGAAGTTTTCAAGTTTTGGGTTATCTTACGATGGATGAAGGAAGGATGTAAGAGCATAAGCTTGGGGATACCCCGACATCCCAAGCTATTATCCAAGAATGAGAAACCTACTAAGCTTGGGGATGCCCCCGAGTGGCATCCCCACTTTCTTCCAACAACTATCGGTATTTTACTCGAGACTATATTTTTATTCGTCACATGATATGTATTTTGCTTGGAGCGTTTTGTATGATATGTGTCTTTGCTTGTTTTATTTTGTGTTTTAAGTCATCAATCCTTGCTGGACACACCTATTTGATAGAGCCAAAACTATATCTTGACTTGTTAGAATTGCTCTCTATGCTTCACTTAAATTTCGTATGAGCAATGGACTTGCTCTAGTGCTTCACTTATATCTTTTTGAGCACGGTGTGCTTTGTTATTTTTGAATAAAAGCTCTGTTGCTTCACTTAGATTTATTTGAGAGTTAGTAAAATTTTGAAGGAATTATCTCTTGCTTCACTTAAATTATTTTGAGAGAAAGAAAAAATTTTATGCTAATGATCTTCACTTATATTTGTTTGAGCTTATGAAAAGCAACACATGAAAATTAGTCCCAAAGTGATAGCTACCCAAGAAGGATAAAGAAAAAAAGAGAAAAAAATGTCATGAAGATCATTGGACAAAATAAGCTTGATTCTTAGTAATAGTTTTGAGATATGATATGTGAGTCACCTTGATGAGTAATTATGCTTTAGTAAGAATATTGGTGTTAAGGTTTGTGATTCCCTATGCATGCACGAAAGTCAATAATCATGCAATGAAATTATATCCTACTTGTGGTGCATTATTCGGCGCTAATTATGCTTAATGCTTTCTTATGAGATTATTCGTTTCTTGGTTGGTCGCTTATCAATCTTTTTGCTAGCCTTCATTTTGCACTAAGTATGTCCTCTACTTGTGCATCCAAAATCCTTTAAACCAATTTTGCCATATGAGTCCACTATATCTACCTATATGCGGTATTCTTTTGCCGTTCTAAGCAAATTTGCATGTGCCATCTCTAATTTTCAAAATAAACTTCTCTTTTGTGTGTTTGTTTCACTAGCGAAGCGGTGAGGGGTGACTAATATTTTCTGTGCTAGATGTGTTATTCTCAAGATGAGTGTTTATTCACTTGTCATTGCACGAGAGTAAGGCAAAGGTATTAGGGATGCCCAGTCCCGAAATGCAAAAAGAAATGAATTTACTTTATGTTGTCAAATAATAAATTCCTTGGAAAGTGTTGGTATGGAGGGCAACCGTGGATATGGCTAGCCATTGAAAGTGAAAGTTATGGGGGAAAAAGGATTAAACTTTATTTTCTGTTTGGGAACCGCCTATGATATATCTATGCATGGAAAGTATTGGGAACTCTAAGTCATTTTCGTTGGTGGGATGGATACACCTCCCAAAATGTTTTTATCTAAAATTTTTTGCTTTGAGCTCTGGCACCTCTACAAATACCTACTTCCCTCTGCGAAGGGCCTATCTTTACTTTATGCAATTTTTATTTCTATTTTGAGTCTCCATCTTCTCTTATAAAAGCACCAACTAGGAGGCAATATGATCGTGCTTAAGTATTGAGTGTAGTTAATATTTGAGTATGTTTCATGAATGGATCAATGTTTGAGCACGATGGGCTAGGGATAACTTATTTTAATGTTGATATTTTGAAAGACATGGTTGCTTGTTGATATGCTTGTGTATCTAAATTATTATGTCAAAACTAGACTATTTATTTGAATCACATAAAAGTCCAAATGTCCATGCTATAAAGAAAAGAATATGTTATGACATGATGAACATCACTCCACATAAAAAAATATGTTTTTATCACTTACCTACTCGAGGACGAGTAGGAGTTAAGCTTGGGGATGCTGATACGTCTCAAACGTATCTATAATTTTTGATTGTTCCATGCTGTTTTATTATCAATCTTGGATATTTTATAATCATTTTTATAGTCATTTTACATCATTTTTTGGTACTAACCTGTTGACATAGTGCCAAGTGCAAGTTGCTGTTTTTCCTTGTTTTTTACATCGCAGAAAATCAATATCAAACGGAGTCCAAATGCCACGAAACTCTACGGAGATTATTTATGGACCAGAAGGAAGATGTTGGGCCCTAGTTGCACCTACGGGGAGTCCCGAGGAGGGGACAACCCACCAGGGCGCGCTAGGAGGCCTAGGCGCTCCCTGGTGGGTTGTGCCCACCTCGGGTGCCCCCTGGGCCGCCTCTTTGCTCTATAAATACCCCAAAATCCTAGAACTCTAGGGGAGTCGCAAAATATTCATCCTGCCGCCGCAGAGTCTAGAACCACCAGATCCAATCTAGACACAATCACGGAGGAGTTCACCAATTCCATTGGTGCCTCTCCGATGATGCGTGAGTAGTTCTTTGTATACCTTCGGGTCCGTAGTTAGTAGCTAGATGGCTTCATCTCTCTATCTCTCTCTCTCTCTCTCTCTCTCTCTCTCTTTATTCTCAATACAATGGTCTTTTGGAGTTCCATATGATGTAACTCTTTTGCGGTGTGTTTATTGGGATCGATGAACTTTTAGTTTATGATCAGATCTATCTTTTTATATCCATGAAAGTATTTGAGTTTCTTTGATCTCTTTTATGCATGATTGCTTTGTAGTGGGTTCGATCTTACGGTGCTTGATCCCAGTGACAGACGGGGAACCGACACGTATGTATCGTTGCTACTAAGGATAAAATGATGGGGTCTATCTCTACATTGATAGATCTTGTCTACATCATATCATTGTTCTTATTGCATTATTCCGTTTCTCCATGATCTTAATACACTAGATGCATGCTGGATAGCGGTCGATGTGTGGAGTAATAGTAGTAGATGCAGGCAGGAGTCGGTCTACTAATCTTGGACGTGATGCCTATGTAGTGATCATTGCCTAGATATCGTCATGAGTATTTGAATTTCTATCAATTATCCAACAGTAATTTGTTCACCCACCGTTTCCTATTTTTCTCAAGAGAAGCCACTAGTGAAACCTATGCCCCCGGGTCTCTTTCTCATATATTTGCCTTTGCGATTTACTTTTCCTTTGCATTTATTTTTCAGATTTATTAAACCAAAAATACAAAAATACCTTGCTGCAATTTATTCTTATTTATTTTATTTGGCGTTCGATCTATCAATCTACTACAAATTTACCTCACGTATGTTTGCCTATCTTGAGGCGCTATACCCCGGAAGGGATTGCCAACCCCTTTAAAACGTCGGTTGTGAGAAGTTGTTATTTGTGTGCATGTGTTGTTTACGTTGTGTTGCTTGGTTCTCCTACTGGTTCGGTAACCTTGGTTTCACATCGGAGGGAAATACCTACGCCGTTGTGTTGCATCATCCCTTCCTCTTTGGGGAAATACCGACGTAGCTTCAAGCGACATCAGGAGGAAAAAGTAAAAATGGCTACAGGGGCCGGTCGCAATCCAAAGACAAGAAATATTGCAGATACTGCAAGAGAGATGGGCATGACATCTCAGAATGTTTCAAGTTGCAGAACAAAGAAAAGAGGAAATGTAACAAACAAGGTGAACATTCTGCTAATGTTGCTTGGGATGATAGTTCTGATGATGCTCTTGTTGTTATTGCTGGATGTGCTAAGACCAATGACGAGTGGGTACTTGACACTGCATGTACTTTTCATATGTGCCCGCATAGAGATTGGTTTACTACTTTTGATTCTACTACAGATGCTGGTTCCATTTTGGGTTTTGATAATTCACCATGCAAGATTGAAGGCATAGGTTCCGTTCGAATCAAGATGTTTGATGGCACAATCAGAACTTTGACAGATGTTCGGTATATTCTGAAGATGAAGAGAAATCTTATGCCTGTGAGTGCCCTTGATGCAAAGGGGTACAAGTCAGGTGGAGATAGCGTTTTGAAAGTCACCAAAGGTTCTCTTATTGTGATGAAAGGGGACTTAAGTTCGACCAATGGTCTTTATTACCTTTGAGGTTCTACCATTTCAGATAATGCTACTCCAGTTATTTCAAAGAATTCTTATTGTGATGTTGTTAACCTTTGGCATATGCGTCTTGGACATATGAGTGCATGATACGTCTCCGCCATATCTACTTTTCCGAAGGCTTATTCTCTTGTTTTGGATTCTAATTTGCATGATTTGAATGAAACTAACTCGGGCTGATGTTGTTTTCAGCAAAACTACCATATTGTTGTTTTTGTGCAGAAATAAAAGTTCTCAGATTTGGACGAAACTTTTTGGAGAATTATTTTGAAATAAATAAAAAATACTGGAACCAAGACCCACGGAGGGGGGGGCAGCTACCCACAAGGCACCAGGGCGCACCACCTCCCTCTGGCGCCATGGTGGGTAGTGGGGCCCACGAGCCTCCACTGACCCTAATTCCGATGCTATAAAATCCTATTTTCTAGAAAAAATAGGAGAGGAAGTGCCATCGTGTTTTATGATACGGAGCCGCCGCCACCTCCTGTTCTTCATCGGGAGGCCAGATCAGGAGCCCGTTCGAGGCTCTAGAGAGGGGGATCTTCGGTCTTCGTCATCACCAACCATCCTCCATCACCAATTTCATGATGCTCACCGTCGGGAGTGAGTAATTCCTTCATAGGCTCGCTGGTCGGTGAGGAGTTGGATGATATTCATCATGTAATCGAGTTAGTTTTGTTAGGGCTTGATCCCTAGTATCCACTGTGTTCTGAGATTGATGTTGTTATGACTTTGCTTTGCTTAATGCTTGTCACTAGGGTCCGAGTGCCATGATTGCAGAACTGAACTGTTTATGTTTTCTTATGGACCCCACTGCCACGGGAGGGTACAACAAAAGATATCATACAACTTCTTTCCATAAGCACATATGACTATTTATGGAATACATGCCTACATTATATTTATGAACTGGAGCTAGTGCCGTATCGCCCTAGGTTATGACTGTTATATGATGAATATCATCCAACCAATGCATCGATCCAATGCCTACGAATTTTCCACATATTGCTCTTGCTAAGTTACTACTGTCGCTGTTACTGTTATACTTGCTACAACATCATCACTGTTGTTACTGTTACAATTGCTACTATTACCACTGATGTCAAAACTATCATATTACTGTGCTACTAATCACTTTGCTGCAGATAATTAATCTACAGGTGTGGTTGAATTCACAACTCAACTGCTAATACATGCAAACATTCTTTGGCTCCCCTTGTGTCGAATCTATAAACTTGGGTTGAATACTCTACCCTCTAAAACTGTTGCGTATCCTATAATTGTGGATTATCAGTGCACTTGGTTTGGCAGAGTTAAATAAGAGAGGACTTCTTGATGGATATGAAATTGGCAAATTAAAATTTTGTGAGCATTATATCTTCCGCAAGCACAAGAGGGTGAAGTTCAACACTTCGGTTCATACAACTGTAGGTATTCTTGATTATGTACACTCTAATTCATGGGGACCATCTCGCCGGAAGTCACTAGGTGGTGCTAGTTACATGTTAACTATTATTGATGATTATTCGAGAAAAGTGTGGCCTTATTTCTTGAAGCATAAATATCAAGCTTTCACAACTTTTAAGGAGTGGAAGATTATGATTGAGAGGCAAACTAAAAAGAAGGTAAAAATACTTCGCACTGATAATGGTATGGAATTATGTTCTAAGCAATTTGAGAATTATTGCAACTCTGAAGGCATTGACAGACATTACGCCATTCCTTATACTCCTCAACAAAACGGTGTTGCTGAGCATATGAACAGGACCATTATTTCTAGAGCCCGTTGCATGTTGTCCAATGTAGGTTTACATAGGCGTTTTTGGGCTGAAGCCGCGTCCACTGCTTGTTATCTCAGTAACCGGTCACCATCTATTGTTCTTAATAAGAAAGCTCCAATTGAGGTATGGCCTGGTTCACCTGCTAATTATTCACAGTTGAGAGTTCTTGGTTGCACTGTTTATGCTCATTTTGACAATGGGAAGTTGGAGCCTAGGGCTGTTAAGTGCATCTTTCTTGGTTATAAATCTGGTGTTAAAGGTTTTAAATAGTGGAATCCTGAAACACAGAAGGTTGTTACTAGCAGAAATGTTATCTTTAATGAATATTCTATGTTACATGATGTTACATCTACTAATGTTCCTGTTGAGAGTGAACAACAGCCTCCTATTCAGCAACCTACTATTCAAGTCGAGCATGTTATTGATTCAGGTGATACATCCGATAAGGAAAATGTTGATGCACATGATGAACCCATCGTTGATGATGACCATGTCACTCCAAATCAGCCTATTGTTCCACCAGGTTGGAATCTCTCACGTGATAGAGTTAGGCGTGGTATTAATAAACCTAAAAGGTTAATTGAAGAGTGCAATATTGTTTCTTTTGCTTTATCTATTCCAGAAGAAATTGAAGGTAATGTTGAGCCTTCTTCATATTCCAAGGCTATTATTTCTGGTGATAGTAATAAGTGGATGACCTCTATGCAAGATGAGATGGAATCACTTGAAAAGAATGGGACTTGAGATTTAGTAAGATTACCTAGAGAGAAGAAACCTATTCGTGCAAGTGGGTTTTCAAAAGAAAAGAAGGTGTTTCTCCTAATGATGAGACAAGATATAAAGTAAGGTTAGTTATTAAAGGTTACAGTCGGATTCCATGTATTGACTATAACGAAGTATTTTCTCCCGTTGTGAAGCATAGCTCTATTCATACTTTACTCAGTATTGTTGCCATGCATGATTTTGAGCTTGAACAATTGGATGTTAAAACTCCATTGTTACATGGAGAACTAGAACATGATATTTATATGGAACAACCTGAAGGTTTTGCTATTCCTGGAAAAGAAAAACTTGTTTGTAAGTTAAATAAATCTCTTTATGGATTGAAGCAAGCCCCTAAACAATGGTACAAGAGATTTGACACTTTTATGTTCCCTCTCAAGGTTTCAAAAGGTTTAATTATAATAGTTGTGTTTATTTGAACACTGTCAATGGTTCAACTATTTATTTTCTTCTTTATGTTGATGCTATGTTAATTACTGCAAAGATCATGTTAGAGATTGGTGAACTAAAGAAGCAATTGCGTAATGAATTTGAGATGAAGGGTTTGGGTGCATGAAGGAAAATACCTGGCATGGAAATATTCAGAGATAGACCGTCTGGAAAAGTATAACTAATTCAGAAGGTATATATTGATAAAATTCTTCATCGTTTTAATATGAATAATGCCAAGTCGATGAGTACTCCGTTAGCCGCACACTTAAAATTATCATTAGCCTTATGTCCTAAGTCAGATGCCGATATTGTGTACATGTCTAGAGTTCCCTATTCGAGTGTAGTTGGTTCACTTATGTATGCCATGGTTTGTTCTTGTTAGGATTTATCATATGCATTGAGTGTTGCTAGTAGATACATGGCTAATCTTGGAAAAGAGCGTTGAAAAGTAATTCAATAGATTTTCAGATACCTGCGAGGTACTTCTAATGCTTATTATAGTTTGGGAAAACTAAAGTTGGACTTGTTGGTTTGTTGATTCCGAATTTGCTGGTGATTTGGATAAGAGAAGATCGCTCACAGGTTATGTTTTCATCATTGATGGTTGTGCTGTGAGTTGGAGAGCAACTTTATAGTCTATTGTGGCTTGTTCCACTACCGATGCCGAGTATATGGCTATTTCTAAGGTATGCAAAGAAGTTATCTGGTTGAGAGGTTTGTATACTGAACTTTGTGGAGATTCATCTTGCCCTACCATATTTTCTGACAGTCAAAGTGCCATATGTCTTACAAAGAATCCAACGTATCATGAGAGAATGAAGCACATTGATGTTATATTTCACTATATTCGAGATGTTATTGCTGAAGGTGATTTGAAGGTATGCAAGATAAGTACGCATGATAATCATGTTGATATGATGACAAAGTCAGTTTCTACCAATAAGTTTTAGTTTTGCTCGGACTTAGTTGGTATTTCTCACTAATCCTATGAGTTTTGACGCACGAGGTGTTTATGCCGTTTTGGAAGGAGTTATTTACTTTCTTCAACTACCGGAGGTAATTTGTCTCAAGGTAGAGCTTAGTAAATTGTGATTCAAATTTTATCATGCTGGACTAGATGTAGTACAAACGGTGTTGGATTTTGTGTTAGTCCCGACGTGTGCGAGGACAACTTGTTTATTTGCCCTCAAAAACTCTTATGTATTGCCCACATATATATATACTATGTAGTTACATCTAAAGATGTCATGTTGTCTTGTACATGTAATACTTCTTCATCGTAAGATATCATGTTGTCTCGTGCATATAATACTCTTTCATCATAGTGATTGCATCTTTCGTGCGTTCATGGTTTGCTCCGGCAATTCGAACACGACATGAGGCGACGTTCATCACAAACAGTTATAACATGGTCAACACCATATGCACGCTCAAATCCTCAAAACCGTCGCTCAGTTTATTACATCCATTTTTATTCATAGATACACACACGTACAACTAGTGGCCTTAATTTATCAGTTCATGGCAGTCTCGTCCTGGATGTGTGTGTGAGTGCAGCGATCCATCTCCAGTCACCCATCTCCCCCGCCGTAGGTAGGTTGGTTGGTTGGATCAGCAGTGGGCCTCGCAGCTGGTGCAGTCGAAGCTGCACCCACCGCCGCCACCACCTCCCCCGCCCTTTTTCCCATGGTAGCTGTAAGAGGCGGAGCACTAGGGCCAGCATGTGAGACCTCGCCGGTCGCCAG
>NW_024117814.1:0-14091 GCF_003073215.2 Triticum urartu | reverse complement strand
TTTTACCATGAATTACAATGTCTAGTTAGTCCTTGATCTTTAAAGGTGCTCTGCATTTATGTTTTGCGGTCTCAGAAAGGGCTAGCGAGATACCATCTTGTTATATCATATTATGATTGTTTTGAGAAAGTGTTGTCATCCGAGATTTATTATTATTGCTCGCTAGTTGATTATGCCATTGATATGAGTAAGCATGAGATCTAAATGGTATTATGAATATGGTAGGTCATAATCTTTGCTGAAAACTTGAATGCTGGCTTTACATATTTACAACAACAAGAGCAAACAGAGTTTGTAAAAGTTTTTCTTTATCTCTTTCAGTTTATCAACTGAATTTCTTGAGGACAAGCAAAGGTTTAAGCTTGGGGGAGTTGATACGTCTCTGTCATATCTACTTCTCCAAACACTTTTGCCCTTATTTTGGACTCTAACTTTCATGATTTGAATGGAACTAACCCGGACTGATGCTGTTTTCAGCAGAATTGCCATGGTGTTATTTTTGTGCAGAAATAAAATTTCTCGGAATGACCTAAAAATCAACAGAGATTATTTTTGGAATATATAAAAATACTGGAAGAAGAATCCACGTCAGGGGGGCCGCACCTTGTCCACGAGGGTGGGGGTGCGCCTACCCCCCTGGGCGCGCCCCCTGCCTCGTGGGCCCCCTGATGCTCCACCGACATCCACCTTGACTCCATATATTCACTTTTGTGGAGAAAAAAATCAGGGAGAAGGATTCATCGTGTTTTACGATACGTAGCCGCCGCCAAGCCCCAATCTCTCTCGGGAGGGCTATTTCAGATCTAAACCTATTATGTTTTCATGAATATATGTGAGTTCTTGATGCTATCTTGCAAGTCTATAGTCACCTATTATGTGTTATGATCCGTTAACCCCAAAGTGATAATAATCGGGATACTTACCAGTGATGACCATAGTTTGAGGAGTTCATGTATTCACTATGTGTTAATGCTTTGGTCTGGTACTCTATTAAAAGGAGGCCTTAATATCCCTTAGTTTCCAATAGGACCCCACTGCCACAGGAGGGTAGGACAAAATATGCCATGCAAGTTCTTTTCCATAAGCACGTATGACTATATTCAGAATACATGCCTACATTACATTGATGAACTGGAGCTAGTTTTGTGTCACCCTATGTTATAACTATTGCATGATTGATCGCATCCAACATAATTATCCATCACTGATCCATTGCCTACAAGCTTTTCACATATTGTTCTTCGCTTATTTACTTTTCCGTTGCTACTATTATAATCACTATAAAACCAAAAATATTACTTTTGCTACCGTTACCACTACTATCATATTACTTTGCTACTAAACAGTTTGCTGTAGATATTAAATTTCCAGGTGTGGTTGAATTGACAACTCAGCTGCTAATACTTAAGAATATTCTTTGGCTCCCCTTGTGTCGAATCAATAAATTTGGGTTGAATACTCTATCCTCGAAAACTGTTGCGACCCCCTATACTTGTGGGTTATCACACACCAACACCAACAAACAAGCAACAAAGGCCTCAAGTTTATAATCCACATCTTTCCAGCAAGATGATGGACTAATTTGCTGTTCTAGAACATACAGACTAACAACAAAATCGAAAATATAACATCATGCGAAAAATATTATTACTTCCGCTGGCTCAATGTGGATGGGAGTAATCCCTGTTATTTTCTATTTTCTAATTTGGTCTTTCTGGTGGTTTGTTTCAACACAAACACCACGCAGTGCTTTCTTTATCTACGTATATAATGGGTATGAAAGAAATTAGTCAACTACCTGTAGCCAATAACATTGTAGTCTACATAACCTTTTTTTACTTTGCACGGTCCATGTCCGTTAGCGGGCATGGGGCATCACGTAAGTCGAGGAGCTCTTGCACAAACTGGATCATATATCTAAAAAACAAAGTATGGATTAGATAAATAAGGCGAGAATCCTCACATTAGATAAAACCTTAGAACTCTCCAAGCACAAACATATGTAGCATGGCAGTAGATAAAACCCTAGAAAATGCCATGGCTCATTGTCCAGCACACATAGAAAAATTCACCATGGGCTCAACACGTAGAGGCACACATCACATAAGGGGATGAAGAACACACCCAGGAGCTGGTTTTGGGAGGGGAGGAGGGGTTCGTACCTCCTGCCTGCTCGGCCACCATGGCCAAAGAAGGGCTAGGGTTGGGGTTGCTTCATGATCAGAGAGAGATGCTCTCCTATAGCAGAGAAGAGAGGGAGCTTCACGAATGGAGAACCAACTCCAAGTCGAACACAAAAGAGATGGAGAGGGCACCTTGTCCATGGCGTTCGATCTGGGGCGAGGTGAAGGGGGGGAGCTTGCAGGTGGTGGGGATAATATAAGCAGGAGAGAGGAGGTGGGTTGCAGGCTGTTGGGCAGGGCACTGGTGGTGGCGGCGGCAGTGGCGGCAGCGGTGGGGGAGGGCTCCGGCGAGTGGTGGCGGCGGCAGACGAGGAAGATGGAGAGGAAGAGGGAGAGGAATCAGGAAGGAGGGGGAGGCGAATGGGAACGAGGGTCGGCTAATTTGTCTCACGCAAGCTAGCTCCGTGCGTTTCCACTTTATCCGATTAAAAATAGATCGGCACAGTAAAATTGGGACAGATGGAACGAGCAAGGAGGCGCCCATACCGCGACTCTTATTGGGTTTAATTTGCTCCAATATTCCATAAAAATCTTCATGAAGTTTCAGCTTGTTTAGAGTTGTGCAGAATAGGTGGCCTGGCGTAGCTTTTCTAGGTCCAGATTTCCAGCTGCCAGAATTCTCCCTCTTTGTGTATACCTTGCATATTATGAGAGAAAAGTCATTAGAATTACTCCAAAAGGCATCATTATTGATAAAAACATCATAAATAACAGTAAGGAAACATGATGCAAAATGGACGTATCAAGCTCATGATTGGGGCATGAATATAACATGGACTTAAGCCTCCCCCAAGCTAGAGTGATACTTTCTCCTTCACGAGGCCAAAAAATTTATATGTAATTCCGGTCACGATGAACTAGATGCATATGATAATTTTTTTGGTGAAACTCCAATTTCAATCGATTCTAATTCCAAGATCCAATATCATCGCATAGCCTATACCATGCCAATGCTTTTCCCTTCAAAAATAAAGGGAAAACCTTCTTCTTAACTTCATCTCCGGGTAAACCTGCAAGCTTAAATAATCCACAAATTTCTTCCACATATATCAAGTGCATATCAGGATGTTCAGTTCCATCTCCAGCATAAGGATTAGCTAGCAGTTGTTCTATCATACCCGAAGAAATTTCATATTCAATATTTTCAGTAGGTGCAGTAGGTTGAGGGGTATCTAATTGTGGTTCCGGTCGAGGTGAAGATACCCCGAACAAACCCCTCAAAGGATTGTTTTCCATAGTAACAAGTGACAATAAATTTCAGCACGTAGTACTAATTTTTTCTTACCAATTTCCACTTACCAAGAGCGCTTCACTCCCCGTCAATGGCACCAAAAAATAGCCTTGATGACCCACAAGTATAGGGGATCAATTGTAGCCTTTTAAATAAGTAAGAGTGTCGAACCCAACGAGGAGCAGAAGGAAATGACAAGTGGTTTTCAGCAAGGTAATGTCTGCAAGTGCTGAAATTGTAAGTAACAGAGTAGTTTGATAGCAAGATAATTTGTAATGAGCAAGTAACGGTAATAGTAACAAAAGTGCAGTAAGGTAGCCCAATCCTTTTGAGGCAAAGGACATGCCAAAATGGTCTCTTATAATAAGCAAAGCGTTCTTGAGGGTACACGGGAATTTCATCTAGTCACTTTCATCACGTTGATTCAATCCGTGTTCGCTACTTTGATAATTTGATATGTGGGTGGATCGGTGCTTAGGTGTTGTTCTTACTTGAACAAACCTCCTACTTATGATTAACCCCCTTGCAAGTGTCCGCAACTACGAGAAAAGTATTAAGAATAAATTCTAACCATAGCATTGAACTTTTGGATCCAATCGGTCCCTTACGGAATAGCGCATAAACTAGGGTTTAAGCTTCTGTCACTCTCGCAACCCATCATCTAATAACTACTCCACAATGCATTCCCTTAGGCCCAAATATTGTGAAGTGTCATGTAGTCGACGTTCACATGACACCACTAAGGGAATCACAACATACATACTATCAAAATATTGAACACATATCAAGTTCACATGATTACTTGCAACATGATTTCTCCCGTGACCTCAAGAACAAAAGTAACTACTCACAAGTGATAAACATGCTTAGGATCAGAGGGTATTAAATAGCATATTGGATCTGAACATATAATCTTGCACCAAATAAACCATATAGTAATCAACTACAAGATGTAATCAACACTACTAGTCACCCACAAGCACCAATCTATAGTTCCGGTAACAAGATTGAACACAAGAGATAAACTAGGGTTTGAGATGAGACGGTGATGTTGAAGATGTTGATGGAGATTTCCCTCCCCAAGATGGGAGAGTTGTTGGTGATGATGATGACGATGATTTCCTCCTTCGGGAGGGAAGTTCCCCCGGTGGAATCGCTCCGGCGGAGGGAAAAAGTGCTCCTGCCCAAGTTCTGCCTCGAGACGGCGACACTCCATCCCAAAAGTCCCCTCCTTATTTTTTCTAGGTCAAAATGACTTATATACCAGAAGATGGGCACCGGAGGTGGGCCAAGGGGAGCACAACCCACTAGGGCGCGCCTGGGCTCCCTGGCGCGTCTAGGTGGGTTGAGCCCACCTGGTGGGGCCCCTTTGGTACTTATTGGCTCCAATATTCCTCATATATTCCATAAAAATCCCCCATAAAGTTCTAGCTCATTTGGAGTTGTGCAGAATAGGTGGCCTGACATAGCTTTTCCAAGTCGAGAGTTCTAGCTGCCGGAATTATCCCTCTTTGTGTGTACCTTGCATATTATGAGAGAAAAGGCATTAGAATTACTCCACAAAGCATTAATATGCATAAAAACATCATAAATAACAGTAACAAAACATGATGCAAAATGGTTGTATCATCTAGATGCACATAGATAAAGAAGAGAACCAATCATCGAACGATAAGCTTTCTGATCGTAATCCTTACCATACACATCTGCATCCAGCTTACCATTCATGGGCATAGGAGTTTTATAGCCCTTCATTTTGGAATCTTGCATTTTTAACTTCTTTAGGCATTCTTTTAGATATTTCACCTGAGAAATGAAAATTCCATTTGCCTGTTTACGAATTTGCAGTCCGAGAAAGAACTTGAGTTCACCCATCATAGACATTTGATATTTATTGGACATCATTTTCCTAAACTCTAAGCTGCAAACGTTGTTAGTACAGCCAAAGATAATATCATCCACATATATTTGACATATGAATAGATCATTATCAACAGCACGGGTGAAAAGTGTGGGATCAGTGGATCCTGGCTTGAACCCTTTGTCGAGCAAAAACTTCTTCAAGGTGTCATACCAAGCTCAAGGGGCTTGCTTCAGCCCATATAAAGCTTTCTTCAACCTGAAAACTTTGTTAGGAAACTCGGGATGTTCAAAGCCAGGTGGTTGTCTAACATAAACTTTCTCATCAATTTCACCATTAAGGAAAGCACTTTTCACATCCATTTGATAAAGCAAGATATCATTGTAATTTGCATAAGTGAGAAGAATACAATTGCCTCAAGGCGTGCAACAAGAGCATATGTTTCACCGAAATCAATACCTTCTACCCGAGTATACCCTTGAGCAACAAGACGTGCTTTGTTTCTCACCATAATGCCATTTTCATCTTGCTTATTGCGGAAAATCCATTTTGTGCCGATGATATTGTGCTTCTTGGGATTCAGTTTGTCAACTAGTTCCCATACATCATTCAACTCGAATTGCACCAACTCCTCTTCCATTGCATTCATCCAATCTGGATCATTCATGGCTTCTTCATACTTGGTAGGTTTTGCCAATGAGACAAAGGAGAAACTGCCACAGTAGTTAGCCAAACGAGTGCGTGAACGAGTTGTGGGTCGATAACCTGGATTCTCAATTTCATTGAGAATTAGTGAAGGGTCAACTCGATTTGCCACTCGTGGATGAGGATTTTCATCTTGATGATCATTATCATTTTCATCAACATTAGCATTTCCTTCGGTATTGCCATTTTGTTCGGCATTTGGATTTTGATTGTCATTTGCATTCCGAGGAACATTAGCTTCGGCAGTGGCTTGACGATTTCTGCTTCGGGTCATGGGGGCATCATCATCAGAGGATTCAGGTGCATTTCCTTCAATAGGCTTGACTCTCCCAATGGCCATTTGCCGAATAGCATCAGAAATCGGTGGTTCATCTATCACATTTGGCGGGTGCTCCTTTTGGGAGTCGTTAGATTCATTGAATCGAACATTTACCGTTTCCATAACTTTCCCGTGATGAGAGTTATAGACACGATAGGTATGCAAGTTCGAGCCATAACCAAGAAGAAAACCTTCATGTGCCTTAGGTGCAAACTTGGAAGAATGATTCATGTCAAGAATATAGCAAGGTGCACCAAATACATGTAAATAAGAAACATTTGGTTTCTTGCCAGTGATAAGCTCATATGAAGTTTTCTCAAGGAACTTGTGAAGATAACACGGTTGGTAACATGACAAGCAGTGTTGATAGCATCAGTGGGTGTTTTGTACTCACTGAGCGTTGTTCTCGCCATTTTAATGAGGGTTCTATTCTTTCATTCGATAACTCCATTCTGTTGGGGAGTGTATGCAGCAGACAACTCATGAGTAATACCATTATCATTAAGAAATTCATCAATGCGAGTATTTTTGAACTCGGTTTCCATTGTCACTTCTCACATGCTTAATACGCACATCATACTCATTCTGGGCCTTCTTAGCGAAACTTTTGAAGATATCTTGGCTGTAGGTTTTGTCTTCGAGGAAGAATACCCAAGTGTATCGAGAGAAATAATCAACAATAACCAAACCATATTGACTACCACCAAAGCTTGCATAATTTTGAGGACCGAATAAATCCATATGAAGATCTTGTTGTGGTCATAACTGTCTTGGATGAGTGATGCTTATTGGCCAATTTACCAGCCTCACATGCAGCACAAAGATGATCCTTGTCGAATTTTACATCAGAAATGCCACGAAGATGATTTTTATTCACCAGGGTCTGCAAATTCTTCATACTAGCATGACCAAGTCTTCGGTGCCACAACCATCCTTCGGTTGCTTTTGCAAGCAAACAAGTTTGGACTGAGGGACCCTTAGAGAAATCCAGAATATAAAGATCACCCTTTCTAATTCCCTCAAAGATGAACGAATTGTCAAAGGCCATGAAAACAATGCATTTGGATATTGAAAATAGAACTAGCATGCCTAAGTCACATAGCTTGCCAACTGACATAAGATTGAATCCAAGAGATTGAACAAGTAAAATATCATCAATGGACTTATCCTTGGATATGGCAACTTTACCTAGCCCAATTACCTTTCCTTTGTTGTTGTCGCCAAAAGTGATATACTTCAGAGGAGAAGCAGTTAAGTTGGGGTTGACAAACAACGACTTGTCTCCGGTCATATGACTAGTGCATCCACTATCCATTATCCATTATGTACACCCGGAGACATATCCCTTTTCTTTCGAGGCCTTGGCCATGAAGCAGTAGGTAGGAGATTCATCGTCGCTTGACGGGTTCTTGAAGTAATTTGTCGCAAGAGAAGAGGCACGTGCTATGCCAACCATGCCCGAGTCGGAATCCTCATCGGATTCATCAACTTCTTTGGAGGTAGACGATTCTGCTTCTTCAGAATCCATCTACTTGCCGATGTACGCCTTGGCCTTGCGAGAGGTATGCTTGCGCTTGGAGGAGGACTTGGAAGGGTTCCTTGATGAAGATCTTGACGAAGATTTTGAAGTGGAGTTGTCCTTCTACTTGAAGAATTTCTTTGTTTTCTTTTCTTCATTGGAGTCGTAGTTCTTGCTCTTGCTTTTACCTCGATAGTTGCTAGAATCATATCTTCGACTAGCACGGATTTCAGCTTCCCAGAGAGGGCAGTCCGAAATGAAGTGTCCAGGCTTTTTGCACTTGAAGCAGGTGTATTCTCCCATAGGTTTTGACGAGGATTTTGAACCGCTAGAGTTGCTTGAACCTTTCTTCTGAAATTGACTTTTCTTGTGAAGATGTTGGAATGTTTTCGTGATTAATGCAAGATCTTTGCTGAGCCTTTCTGGATCATTGATAACCCACAAGTATAGGGGATCAATTGTAGCCTTTCTCAATAAGTAAGAGTGTCCAAAAAAATGAGGAGCTAAAGGTAGAACAAATATTCCCTAAAGTTCTATTGGCCACCGATACAACTATACGCACGCTTAATGTTCGCTTTACCTAGAACAAGTATGAAACTAGAAATACTTTGTAGATGTTGTAGGATAGGTTTGCAAGATAATAAAGAGCATGCAAATACTAGGGGCTGTTTAGATGAAGAAACAACTATGTTAGTTTTAGTAGAGAGCTTTTTCTCACAGGAAAGTTATTTGTCCCCAGGCAATCGTTAACTAAATCAGTAATCATTATTGTAATTTTATATCATGGAGAGGCATAAGCCAACATACTTTCTCTACTTGGATCATATGCACTTATGATGGGAACTCTAGCAAACATCCATAACTACTAAAGATAATTAAGGTAAGACCCAACCATAGCATTAAAGCATCAAATCCTCTTAACTCCCATACGCAAACAACCTACTTACTCGGGTATGTGTTTCTATCACTCACGCCACCCACCATAAGCAAATCATGAACATATTGCAAACCCTACAGCGGGGATCCCTCATGCTTGCGCGACACAGAGAGCACCATAGGACAACACCAATAATAAAACATACAACTCAAACCAATCATGATCATCAATCAACCCATAGGAGAAAATGGAACTACTCAAACATCATAGGATGGCCATGCATCATTAGGAAATAATATATAGCATTGAGCACCATGTTTAAGTAGAGATTACAACGGGGAGAAGAGGTGTTAGACTGCTGCATAGAGGGGGATAGAGTTGGTGATAACAGCGGCAAAGTAGTTGGTGTAGATCGCCGTCATGATGATGGCCCCGGCGGCGTTCCGATGCCACCGGGAGAGAGACCCCCTCCGTCTTCTTCTTCCTTGACCTTCCCCCTAGATGGGAGAAGGGTTTCCCCTCTGGTCCGTGGCCTCCATGGCAGCGGAGGGGCGGGAGCCCCTCCGAGATTTGATCTCTCTATTTGTTTCCTTCTGTTTCTGCGTTCCCTATTTCTGGCCTTTCACCGTTTCTTAAAATCCCGGAGATGCGTAACACCTCCAACCAACCTTTGGGGTGGCCACAAGCCCCCTGGGTGTGCCCTACCCCCCAAGGCGCGCCCCCGCGGTGGGACCTCTGTGCTGCTACGGCCGCGCGACGAGACATGACGGTTGCTTTCGTGACGAGGCGGGACATCTCTCGTGCTTCCGCTTCCATGCTCACCTCTCCCTTGTGGCAATCTCTCGACCCAGAACTCATGTTGGCCATGGCAGACGCAAGGGAACGATGATGAATGACTTGTTTGTTTTTGTGGATGAGGAGTTGAGGAGGAATGTGGAGTCATCTTGGAGTAGTAGTATTTATAACCGAGTACTAATACGCTCCTAAGTGGGAAACCGTTTAGGTTTTGATCGGTGTGAATAGGTTTGCAATTAAATATAGCGTGGTAGTAATTTGGAATGTAACGGGACAGAGGCTCAAAATTTATTGACGGTTCTAAGTGTGGCACTATTCCCGGAAGGCGTAACGTGTGCATGCTTTCTCGGCCGCGTACGTGGCGTTTGCACCATAGGGTGTACCACAATAGGCAATGTCAGCACACGTCTTGTTCCAATAACCGTGCACGCTCGTTATTACCATCACACATGCTTCTTTTAATTAGAATGTGTGACCGTCTAGCGCACACACGTTGATCTGTCTAGCTGTTTCTGTTTGTTGTGGCTAATCACAAACAGTTCATCCGTGTGAAGTGTATGCCATCATTCACAGACACTTTGATCTGCCTGACCGTTTCTGTTCTGTTGCCTAATCGCAAACAGTTAATCCTTTTGAAGCGTATGCCCTCAATCACACACACCTTTATCTAGCTGTCCGTTTCTGTTGTTCCTCCTCATCACAAATAGTTAATCTCAGTGAACTGTATGCCGTATATCGCACACGCCTTCATCTGGCTGCCCGTTTCTATTCTTCTTCCTCATTGCAAATAGTTAATTGAACTGAACCGTATGCCCTGCATCACACACGTAACTAAAATCGGAACCGTGTTTGATGCATCCGTCATCGCAAATATTTTGCATCTTTTTTGACGGGGTTTTTACACCACCGTTTGTGATTAATGCATCACACACAGTTTCGTCGAAGGGTCTCTGATCGTAGTGTCGCGTTAGCAGAGTCCTGCAGTAGCGAGCATCAACTACAACTCTACAAGGAGTAATCAACACTACTAGCAACCCACAGGTACCAATCTAGGATTTTGAGACAAAGATCGATACAAGAGATGAACTAGGGTTTGAGAGGAGATGGTGCTGGTGAAGATGTTGATGGAGATCGACCCCCTCTCGATGAAAGGATCGTTGGTGATGACGATGGCTTCGATTCCCCCCTCCGGGAGGGAAGTTTCCCCGGCAGAATAGCTCCATCGGAGCCCTAGATTGTTTCTGCCTAGGTTCCGCCTCGAGACAGCGGCGCTTCATCCCAAAAGCTTCCTTATGTTTTTTAGGTCAAAACCTTTCATATAGCAGAAGATGGGCATCGGAGGCCTGCCAGGGGGCTCACAAGCCCTAGGGGCGCGCCCCCAGGCTTGTGACCACCTGGTGGGTCCCCTTCTGGTATTTCTTCATCCAATATTTTTTATACATTCCAAAATAATTCTTCGTAAATTTTCAGGACTTTTGGAGTTGTGCAGAATAGGTCTCTCAAATTTGCCCCTTTCCGGTCCAGAATTCCAGCTGTCGGCATTCTCCCTCTTCATGTAAACCTTGTCAAATAAGAGAGAAAAGGCATACATATTGTACCATAATGTGTAATAACATCCCATAATGCAATAAATACCAATATAAAAGCATGATGCAAAATGGACATATCAACTCCCCCAAGCTTAGACCTTGCTTGTCCTCAAGCGAAAGTCAAAATCGATAAATATGTCCACATGTTTAGAGATAGAGGTGTCGATAAAATAAAATACAGACATGCGAGCATCATGATCATCTTTAGAACAACAACATATATTGTCATATAATTTCTTATGCTAAAGTGACAATTCGTTCACAAGGTAAAGTATGAATCATAAATTTCTTTGAAAACTAACAAACTATGATCTCAGTCATTGAAGCAATTGCAATTTATCATAATATCGAAAAGAGTCAATGCAAGAGCTTTTGTATAGCAAGTCCACATACTCAACCATCTTTTAGTCTTTCACAATTGCTAACACTCACGCGATACTTATGAGTTCAAAGCCCCAGTCGGACACAGAGAAAGATAGGGGCTTATAGTTTCGCCTCCCAACCTTTTACCTCAAGGGTAGTGTCAACAATAATAATTTATGATAACCTACATCCGAGTGGGTATATATATCTGGATCTTTCCCCAACATATAGTGCTTGCCAAAAATAAAAAGTGTAAAAAGGAAAGGTGAAGTTCACCATGACTCTTGTATAAGGGTAGAAAGTAAAAGTAAAGGATATATAGAACCTTCGCAGGGGGAAGCAGAGGTTGTCATGCACTTTTATGGTTGAATCTTTTGGAGAGTGGTGTCTCCTAAATTGGTTAGGTGTCACTTGGGAGCCTCCAAGATCATGTGGAGTTGAACCAAGGAGTTTGTAAGTGCAAGGAGATCGTCTACTTCGTGGAGATCTACCCGAGTGTGGCTAGTCCTTCATGGATGAAGGCCATGGTGGAATAGACAAGGTTGCTTCTTCGTGGACCCTTCGTGGTGGAGCCCCCCTGTGGACTCGCGCGGTCGTTACCCTCCATGGGTTGAAGTCTCCATCAACGTGGACATACGATAGCACCACCTATCGGAACCACGCCAAAAATCTTCGTGTCCCCTTTGCGTTTGCCTTCTTCAAACTCCTCCTTTACTTACATGTGCAATGTTTTATGTTTCGCTGCTATACTCGTAGAATTGCATGTGTCGGGTGATACTTGACTTGTTAGAATTGCTAAAATATGCCCATAACTAAAATTGAAAAAATGTTAGGTTTTATTTGGTCAAGTAGTCTAATCACCTCCCCTCTAGCATGCTTTCGATCCTACACTTAGGAGACATCGGATATGCATTCTTGGCTCGAGGGGCATCGCGGGTGGCGCATGCCTCCTCCCCCCTGATGGTGGTGGTGGATCAACACAAACATGGGGAGAGGGGGTCAGGATGGAGAGCGGGCGATTGGCTGGGAACTCCTCATTGGCGGTCCATGGGGAAGTACGGTGTAAAGAAGAGAGGGTGCCATGGCGAATGTGAGGTGGGTGTTATCCAGCTTTAAAATAGGGGCTCAAGCAAGAAATGTCCCGCTACGACGGTGAGTCGGGCGGGAATGAGAGGGTCCGGTAGAAAAAGGAAAGGTTGCATCATGGGGTGGCAAGCTTGATGGGCGCCCCTTTGATATCCAAACATGTTGACCTTGTGAGGAAGAAATAAGTTTAACCTTAGGGACGACCTTAATTATTTGTTTCAATGATTTATGAGACATGACTTTCAACGCTCGGGTGCCCCTACACCCTCTATAAATAGTAAATCCAAAAAGGTAAACAAAAAAACCTAAAACCTTGGTACATCAAACATGATCAAACATTTGGCATTCTTGCATAATTTCAGCCTCAAATAATATTCAAGGAGACCTCATCTAAAAAACATCATTGTCCTAAGTTTATTTGCATTTTTGAGGAGTACTTAATTTTGGTGAGGGCTCCCCACATGTTATTTGTGGTTGAAAATTTACAAGAACATCAAAAGTTTGCTCATCTTTGATCTTCCAAAGTTTCAATTTTTTTGGATTTTTATTTTAAATTTACTGTTTATGAGGGTGTAGGGGCACTGGGAGCTGATACACCTTGCCCTTCATTTATTTTTATTTTAGCCTGTAGCAATCGTATGGGTGTTCTAACAGTGCTTATAAAACCTTGAATATCGAGACTCACACTCTCGAGAAGCATGCACATTCTTTAGAGGTTGGCTGCCATGCTTAGTTAAGCCAACCCGATGATCTTTTATTCGTCACTGTAAATATCTTTATTCATTCTTGTAAACATTGTGACGTCTTAACAAAGTTTGCGAGTTTGTCAAAAAAAAGAAGCAAACAAAACGGAGCCTTGATCCGAACCGTCCATCCCCGCGTCTGAACTGCAGTGCAGGGGGACTTGCGTCGTCGTCGCTTCCCCTATTCGATTCAATTCGATTCGATTCGTCCGGGAAAATAGAAATTGGTCGATCCATCGGACCTTGCAGAACGAAGCAAAATCGAGGGTTTGGAGAGGGACATCAGACGCTGCGAAGATGGACGGCGCCGGCGGGATCTTCGCCGCCGTCGTGTGCGCGCTGCTGGTCTTTGCCATCTTCCCCCTCCTCCTCTGGCGCCGCCGCTCCGATGCCACCGCCGCGGTCGACAACCACCGCCTCCCGCCCCAGCCACTCCAGGTACCCCTCCTCTCCGCACTTCTAGGTTTCCATCGCTTTGCCCAATCTAACCCACTCCCAGTAGCTACCTAGCCAGTAATCTTGCATCGCTAATCTCGTTCGCTCCAGGGGGAACGGGTGCTTCGTGGCGGCGCTGCGGCGCGCCGCATGCGTAGGAGGCCAGCTGCGGCGAGTTCGTCGGCAGCGTCCACCAGTCGTGATGGTAGTGGAACACCCGAAAGGACTTGGCCTTTCCATCGATTGCATCAGTAAGTATTAACCCTAGCTAGCTTGGGCTCTGATAATTTTCGGTTGTGCAGTTGCAGATGATGAGTCAGGGAGCGAGGAGGAGGATCCCAATGTCCCTAAAGGCTCCAAGAAGGAAAGGAAAAGGCAAGAGAGG
>NW_024117813.1:0-10460 GCF_003073215.2 Triticum urartu | reverse complement strand
GCATTACCGAGAGGGCCCAGAGATACCTCTCCGACAATCGGAGCGACAAATCCTAATCTCGAAATACGCCAACCCAACAAGTACCTTCAGAGACACCTGTAGAGCACCTTTATAATCACCCAATTACATTGTGACGTTTGGTAGCACACAAAGTGTTCCTTCGGTAAACGGGAGTTGCATAATCTCATAGTCATAGGAACATGTATAAACGATCGGGTGCTAAGCTAACAGAATGGGTCAAGTCAATCACATCATTCTCCTAATGGTGTGATCCCGTTAATCAAATGACAACCCATGTCAATGGTTAGGAAACTGAACCATCTTTGATCAACGAGCTAGTCAAGTAGAGGCATACTAGTGACACTCTGTTTGTCTATGTATTCACACATGTATTATATTTCCGGTTAATACAATTCTAGCATGAATAATAAACATTTATCATGATATAAGGAAATAAATAATAACTTTATTATTGCCTCTAGGGCATATTTCCTTCAGTAACGGGAGTTCATCTTCGTCTGAGCTCGACTCCCCCTTTCCTTTAGGCTCGTAGTCTTCTTCTTCCTCCGTGGTCCAACCATAATGCTCCAAGTCCCCGTAGACCTTAGGGTCTGCAAGGTACTCAGCCACATAGCTTTCTCCATCTGAATCCTGAGACGACATATTATTCTCTGATCTGCGACAGAAAACTGCTCGAAATGAAAACAAAGGATAATTGCGTGATACTGTGGTCAAAACCTTCGGGAGATTATATAATGAATTTTTACCGACCGAAAGAAGTATCGTACAAGAAAACGGAGTCCGGAGAGCGCACGAGGTGCCCACGAGGCTGGGGGCGCGCCCACGGGGGTAGGGTGCGCCCTCCACCCTCGTGGAAGCCCCGTGTCCTTCCCGGACTGCTTCTTATTTTCCTATTTTCTTAAATGTTCCAAAACGGATAAAAATTGCCATTTAGAACTGTTTTGGTTCGGTTTACTTACCTTACCACGTACCTATTCCTTTTCGGAGTCTGAAACATTCCAGAAAGTGTCCCTTATGTATTCCTCCGGGGTTACGGTTTCAATAATATTAGTTTCAACATTTATGGGATTACCTGAGATATAATGTTTAATTCTTTGACCGTTCACCACCTTCGGGTTCGTGCCTTCGAAGTTGTTTATTTTTATGGCACCGCAACGATAGACCTTCTCGATAACGTAAGGACCTTCCCATTTAGAGCGAAGTTTTCCTGCAAAAAATCTTAAACGAGAGTTGAATAGTAAAACATAATCACCTACATTAAACTCACGCTTTTGTATCCTTTTGTCATGCCATCTTTTAACTTTTTCTTTAAACAACTTGTCATTTTTATAAGCCTAGGTTCTCCATTCATCAAGTGAGCTAATGTCAAATAACCTTTTCTCACCGGCAAGTTTGAAATCATAATTGAGCTCTTTAATAGCCCAATATGCCTTATGTTCAAGTTCGAGAGGTAAGTGACATGCTTTTCCATAAACCATTTTATATGGAGAAATACCCATAGGATTTTTATATGCAGTTCTATAAGCCCATAATGCATCATCAAGTTTCTTAGACCAATTCTTTCTAGATCTTTTAACAGTCTTTTGCAAAATTAATTTGAGCTCTCTATTACTCAATTCTACTTGACCACTAGACTGTGGATGGTATGGAGATGCAATTCTATGATTAACGTCATACTTAGCAAGCATTTTATGGAAAGCACCATGAATAAAGTGTGAACCACCATCAGTCATTAAGTATCTAGGGACTCCAAACCTTGGAAAAATAACTTCTTTAAGCATCTTAATAGAAGTGTTATGATCATCACTACTAGTTGGAATAGCTTCTACCCACTTAGTAACATAATCAACAGCAACTAAAATATGTGTATATCCATTAGAGGCAGGAAACAGTACCATATAATCAAAGCCCCAAACATCAAATGGTTCAATAACAAGTGAGTAATTCATAGGCATTTCTTGACGTCTACTAATATTACCAATTCTTCGACATTCATCACAAGACAAGACAAACTTACGAGCATCCTTGAAGAGAGTAGGCCAATAAAAATCAGATTGCAATACCTTATGTGCAGTTCTATCTCCAGCGTGGTGTCCTCCATAAGCCTCGGAGTGACACTTGCATAGGATCTGTTCCTGTTCATGTAAACCTTGTAAAATAAGAGATAAAAGGCATAAGTATTGTGTCATAATGTGTAATAACAGCCCATAATGCGATAAATATCAATATCAAAGCATGATGCAAAATGGACGTATCAATCATCCACGATGGGTAGTGTGGCGCTCCCAACTTCTGTGTACATATTTTTACATTAGACAAACATTTTGTTTTACATTGCATCCAAAGTTTTTAAAATGTCACAAAAACATTTTTGCTCTAGTGAACAGTTTTTGAATGTATGAAACATTTTTTAAATTCTGCTAACCTTTCTTAGACTGTATAAACACTTCTTAAAATGGCACTTACATTTTTTTAAAACACGTGACATTTTTCACCACCTAGACGTCGCCAACACAGCAAGATAAGTAGCATATAGTTGTAAATGATAGGGAGGCACTAGTAGAAAACATGGTACCAGTCGTGGTTCTGGAACTCGGACAAAACTATCGGGACTAATGCCCAAAACCTTTAGTCTCGGTTTGCTTACGAACCAGGACTAAAGGAGCTCCACGTGGCCACTGTGGGTTACCCAGGGGGAGGACCTTTAGTCTAGGTTGGTAACACCGACCGAGACTAAAAGGTAGCCACGCGTCATCAGCTCCTAGGCGCTAGGGTTTTTGTTTTTATTGAAAGGGGGGAGGTTTAGGGGTTTTGGAGGGTTTAGGGGTTTCATATTGTGTTAGCTATAGCTACTACATATAGAGAGAAGTGACCTATCTTTCTCCGTGCTTGGTCGACGGTAGCTACTACATATATAGAGAGAACTCAACGCTAGCTAGTAAAAAAATGAAGGAACCATTAATTACTCAACATCATGATCATGAATATATATAGAGAGAAGTGACCTCTCTTTCTCCGTGCTTGGTCGAACAACAAGTTTTCGTATATCTATCCGATACTACTACATATATACAACATAACAACTCTTACGATCCCTGACATCATCTATCGAAAATTAGCTTGAATTTCCGTATGGTATTTTCCCTTCTCATTTATGACGTGGTTAAGAAAGAATCCCGCCAATTCCTCTTGAATAGCTAGTACGCGATCATGTGGTAGGAGTTCATTCCCCTTCTCCCACATCTAATTTAAAGAAGGGGGTCAATACATATATATGAATGAAACTCAACACAATTGATGGTAATAAAATAAAATTGTGAATATTATTTACGTACTTCAAATTGTTTGTCAGAGTAGCCCCGCTCAAAGGTCGAGTGGTGCATGAACTCGCAAACGTAGTATCCACATAAATCAGTCCCGGGTGCCTGCCACAAGCACTTTACAAGAATAGAGTTCAATCAAACTGATAATCAAGCATGACAATGGTATTGATGAAACTAGAATCAATGAGAAATGCGCGGAACTAGCTAGTACTACTTACTTTGGGGTATGTAAATCACAGCTCGTTCCTCAGACCTGGAACCATTCCGGTAAACTTCTTCCAATCCCTGCCAGGCAAATAAAATGATTACTTGATATCAGGAAGTGAACAAAAGTTGCCGATATGGTGCAATAATGATTGAACTTACTTCTGGAGCATTGCAGTCATGTCCTCATAATCCTTGGGATCTTTACGTCTCGAGTCTAAGACAGTTACTACTGCCTCGTCAAGCTTAATGGATAGCAGAATAAAGTGGAACCTACACACGCATAAATCATCAATTACATACTTAACCGTGAGTAAGCGAAACCGAATATGCACAAGATAGTAACACTCACTTGAAGTTGTAAGGAAAGAGTATTTCCCCCTTGTTTTTATGTCGAAGGAACGATTGTAGCAAGTTTTCCTCAGTATCTTTGACTCTGTTTTTTACCATTCATTTACGGTATTTGGGCTAATGAACCCAATGTCATAGATTTGTCTTTTCTTGCATTAGATGATATTCAATCTGCATAATATAGTGAGGATAATTATATATACATGCAATGAACGAGCTGAGCTAGAGACTTAATTACAAAAGTAATACTTACAGACAGTAGCAAGTCATGAGTTGTTTGTCGAGGTCCTGTTGATTGAATAAATAAAATAATTCCACAAATTCAACAGGCATCAGCTCAACTCCAATGAGGTCGTGCTCATCCTTAATTCTTAGCATCAAACTATCAGTCCCATTCTTCCTGCAGCTATCCAAGTACCACTCGTGTAATCTTCACATCATCGTTGTTAGAGGAGGATGATCAGGTTTGACGAGAGGCTTCACGTGCTCGTACCTAAAGATATCTACTACCTCTAACATTTCAAACTATACATCATCACCCACATAATCACCAAGAGTGGTACCGGGCAGTAGCCCCGGATGATTAGCAATATCACTAGACACCTTGAGTGGGGGGCACGATTGCTTCTCTTATTCGCGGAGCTGGGGAATTGTTTTCCCACTTCTTCGTTTTGCTTCTCTTGCAACACTACTGGTAGTACTTCCGACCGCTGTGCTTCCTCAAATGTCTTTGCAATAACTCAATCATAGTTGGATTGCGGCGGAGACGGTGGTGGTCGCTTAAGGGCATCTAGAGTGCGCTTCGCTTTCACCGGATCTACTATTTCCTTTGGAGGTGGACGTTTCCTCCGTTAAAAATGGGCCTCTCACATGGTAACTTTTCCGGAGCCTTGAGGCTTGGACCAAATTTGAATTCCTTCCCGCCTCTTGTACTCCTAGACGCCGGAGCGGCGACCTCTCTCTTCTGCCGTTGCTGAGGCGGCGGAGTCCGCTGACGAGGCGGAGGAGGAGGTGGAGTGCGCTAATACGCTGGAGGAGGCGGAGTCCGCTGATGCGCCAAAGACAGCTGAGGCGGAAGAGGACTCTGTTGAGGGGCCTCATCCAGGTGAGTCTGCTGAGGCATCTAGTTTGGAAGCTTGAGTTACTCCTTTCTCCATAGATAGGTACTCCTTAAAGCATTTTCTATATATCTCTCCTTCACCTGTAGGGTAGTCAAGCTCTAGCTCCTCAAATCCCTCCATTATTTCATCCACCGTCAAAATAGCATAGCCATGTGGAATTGGACGACAATGGAATGTTCCCTCAGCTTGAGGAGGTACAACAAAGCCGAGCGCTGCCTTCAAGGTCAGGTTCTGGAATTTCGCCATTAGCACACAATGTTCAGCCCCCGTGATACTATCCACGGGGTAGCGAGGAGCCATGAAATCAGGTTGAACAAGGTCCGTGGAAGCCACGCTGCTTCTCTGCTGAGATGGTGGGGTAGCTTCTGGGGCAGCGTCCAAGGAAGGATCTTCGTGCCGCTGAGATGTTTGGCCGGTAGCTTGCTGGCTCTTAAGTTCCTCTACTTTCGCTAATCTTGCACTGAGCTTCTGCATTTCGGTTGCTTCCTATTTCTTCTTTCTCTCTCGGCTTCTATAACCACCGCTATCGGGAAACCCACACGCCCATAGAACGGAGCCTGAAGTGCCTCTTGTTCGTCCAGGGTGTTCAGGATTCCCGAGGGCCTCTGTCAGCTTGTCCTTCTCTCTATCGGGAATGAACGTCCTTTCCTGCTCTGCCTTGATTGCTTTCTCAAGCTTCTGGATGGGTATTGCAAGTTGCTCATTCATCCAAACACACTTCCCTATTTCTGGGTCCAAAGTTCCCCCAACCCCGAAGAACCAAGTCCTTGACCGATCTGGCCAGTGCAATGTCGCTGGTTGGACCCCTTTAGCAAGCAGGTCTTGCTCAGCTTTGTCCCACGACGGTCGGGCTTTGTAGTAGCCACCTGACCCCGTGTGATGGTGATACTTCTTCTTTGCAGCACTTTGCTTGTTTGTCAGTGACCTTTGCTTACCCTTCTCCGATGTCTTGTAGGCCACAAATGCGGGCCAGTGATCTCTTATCTTCTCATATGGACCGATGAATTCTGGAGTCCTGTTTTTCTTGACAAATATTTTGTTCAACTCTTTCTTCGAGTTGTTGATTAGTGCTGCCATCTTCTTAAGAGCAAACACCTTGACCTTTCAATCTATAATTGGGTTAGTCAGATCCCCCTCTGGCGGTAGGATGAAATTTGTCATCGGCGAGATCCAAAGATCATCTTTCAGTCTATCCTGGACATAAGAAACTTCAGGGTCCTTCTTCTTATTCCATTGTTCGATGCTGATCGGGACGCTGTCCCTAACAACAACTCCGCACTGATGTACAAATGCGTCCTTGGTCCGCTTGGGAGCAATCAGTTGACCATCTTTCGCGACTTCTATGATAGTGAACCTTTCATCCTGGCGCAACCTTTTCTTCGGGCCTTGTCTCCTTACGGAAGTTTGGCTTGATCCGGAGGGCTAAAAGAAGACATAAGCATTAATATATGTACATACCAAAACAATTAATGATCAAGTCAGCACCGTCTTAATTAATATATATATATATATATATATATATATATCTTGCCAGACTTTGCAACAGTTAAGGCTCCCTCCTCCGTTCGGTCACCGGAGCCGTGATCATGATCTCCTTCCTCCGTCGTTCGGTCACTGGAGCCATCGTGACCTCCTTCCTCCTCCATTGTTGGATCACCAGAGCCGTCATCCTCTGCTTCCTGACCATCGGTGTCGTTGAGAAATGACAAGGGATCACCTCCCTGAAGGATTATGACCCCCAACAACTCTTCTTGTTCCAAGTCTCTGTCCATATAGTTTCTGCAAATATTACAACATGGCAATATACAAACATGAGAGATGGATTAGTGGCAAACATAGACCTAGCTAATCATAACAAGGAATCATATGCATATATGAGCAATGGATTAGTTCCAGACCGCCTCTCTCATGCATGTCCGATGTCCACCCTCATGTCAAAGTTATCGGGGTTATACTTTCTCGAGAGGACACTTTGCAAAACATAATTGCTATGCACGAGATCAAACTATCCATTCTAGCCCATTGACCCATGCCGGACGCCTACCGACTAAATAAAGTCCCTTCAGTTCACTGAGGTAAGACCGGTGAATTAGACGTCAATATATAGTATTATAAATAACAATTACGGGTAGGGGCGGGAGGGGGTAGATCGACAACGCTCTTTCTTCTAGGGTTTGGGTGGCCTCGAGAGTTGGTCGGGCGAGCAGACCAGGAGTAAATTTTAACTTAGTGAGTCTTTTAACTCATTTTGAATATATGAACATTTTAACTTCAGAACTTGGTAAATTTTAACTAATTTCTATGAACAAAAAATATATTCTATGAACAAATAACATCATATGAACATTTTCTATATATATATTCATCCGTCCATACATACACATACATATATACATGGACCAAAAAATGCTATGAACAAAAAATATTCTATGAACAAAAAAATCATCATATGAACAGTCTCTATATATATACATCCATCCAGCCAACATACATACATACATACATGGAAAAAATTCTATATGAACAAGGCGGCGGCTAAGCAGATCAGCGCAGGGGCATCGACGACTAGCAGAGTAGCGGCGTCGGCTAAGCAGAGCAGGGGAGTGTGTGCGGCTCAGGCCACCGATCTGCCCCTCTGCCCCCCCTCGTCCCGGTTGGTGGTACCAACCGGGACTAAAGGTCAATTTCAGCAGTCCAAAGGGCAGGAAGCAGAGACCTTTAGTCCCAGTTGGTGGCACCAACTGGGACGAAAGGAGGGCATTGGTCCCAGTTGTTGCCACCAACTGAGACGAAAGGTGGGCATTGGTCCTGGTTGGCGCCACCAACCGGGACGAAAGGTGGGTGCTGCCACGACCAAAAGTTTAGTCCCACCTCGCTAGTTAAGAGGGGCTCGAAGTGGTTTATAAGCGCCACTTCCGCTGCCCTCTCGAGCTCCTCTCTGATGCAGGTAGTACTTGCCTATCTAATGCCCTATTGGGCCTGCTGGGCCCATGGGCCTGCATCCTGGCCCATGTACAGATGGGTTTCTAGTCGTATGCAGTCCATGTTGCCCTAGTAGGCGAGCAATTTTTTCAGTTATTTTAGTTCATTCTTTTTAACAAATAAATACTTTGATAATTTTAGTTAATATTTTAGTTCATACTTTTTAGTTAATGTTTTAGTTGATTCTTTTTAACAAATAAATACGTTGATAATTTTAGTTAATATTTTAGTTGATTCTTTTATTTCATTCTTTTTAGTTAATGTTTTAGTTGTTTCTTTTTTAGTTCATTCTTTTTAGTTAATAATTCAGTTGATTCTTTTTAGTTCATTCTTTTTAACAAATAAATACTTTGATAATTTTAGTTAATATTTTTTGATTATTTTTAGTCTATTCTTTTTAACAAATAAATACTTTGATGATTGTAGTTAATATTATTTTGATTCTTTTTAGTCCATTCTTTTTTCTATTAGTTCATTCTTTGAGCTAAATGACCCTGAAATTGAAAAGCACTACAAATGAACTCTGAAAAGGTTGAAATTGGCATGGTATCACCATTTCACCCACATAGCATGTGCTACAAAGTTGAGAGGGTTACAACAAAAACTGGATGCACTTCGTGTACAAAATGGACAATCTCTTTCGAAGTATCACGGTTTTGGACGAAAACTCATCTGTTACAAAGGGTTTCATTTTTTGAACTTATTTCAACTCCAGACTTTTTGTGCGTTCAACATGCACAATTAAAAGCCACATTATCAATTTTCAACCCTTTCTGACTTTATTTGGTATTTTTCATGCATTTGCTGATTTTTTAGCTAAATGACCGTAAAATTGAAAAGAGCTACAAATGAACTCTAAAAAGGTTGAAACTTGGCATGGTATCATCATTTCACCCACGTAGCATGTGGTAAAAAAGTTGAGAGGGTTACAACAAAAACTGGATGCACTTCATGTACAAAATGGACAATCTCTTTCGAAGTATTAGGGTTTCGGACGAAAACTCATCTACTACAATGAGATTTCGTTTTTTTCGCGTAATCAAAGCCATCATCAGAATAGTTGTGGAGAGAAAGTCTTCACTTTTTATTCGCGTCTGTCCCTTGCTTATTGCGCCGTAACCATGGATAATCTTCATCGTTTAATAGGGTGCTTGGGTCAGCCTTGACTTTGAAGGGAGAAATTTGATGAAACTTTTCATAATCTTCAGGCATGTTTGTCTTGCCCTCCACTCCCACGATATCTCTTTTCCCTGAAAGAACTATGTGGCACTTTGGCTCATCGTATGATGTATTCGCTTCCTTATCTTTTCTTCTTCTCGGTTTGGTAGACATGTCCTTCATATAGAAAACCTGCGCCACATCATTGGCTGGGATGAATGGTTTGTCTGTGCACCCAAGATTGTTCAGATCCGCTGTTGTCATTCCGAACTGTGGGTCTACCTGTACCCTGCCTCCTAACAGATTGACCCATTCCCACCGAAATAAAGGGACCTTAAAATCATGTCCATAGTCAAGTTCCATATTTCCACTATGTAACCATAATATATGTCCTTTCCCCTGTTGGTTGCTGCATCAAAGCGGACACCACTGTTTTGGTTGGTGCTCTTTTGATCTTGGGCGATCGTGTAAAATGTATTCCCATTTATCCCGCACCCTTTGTAAGTCAATACGGTCGAAGATGGTCCCCTGGCCAACGAGTACAACTCATCCGCAACAATGTTGTCACCCATGAGATGTGTTTGCAACAAACTGCCGAAAGTCCCGATGTCTTCACATGTAATCCAGTCGTCACACTGCTCCGGGTGTTCGGAGCGTAGAATATTCTTGTGTTCATCGACATACGGGGTCACCAAGGTAGAGTTCTGTAGAACTGTGTAGTGTGCTTGAGACCAAGAATATCCGTCCCTGCATATTATTGAGTCTCTTCCAAGAGTGCCTTTTCCAGTCAGTCTCCCCTCATACCGCGATTTAGGGAGACCTATCTTGTTAAGGCCAGGAATGAAGTCAACACAAAACCCGATAACATCCTCTGTTTGATGGCCCATGGAGATGCTTCCTTCTGGCCTAGCGCGGTTACGGACATATTTCTTTAGGACTCCCATGAACCTCTCAAAGGGGAACATATTATGTAGAAATACGAGCCCCAGGATGACAATCTCGTCGACTAGATGAACTAGGACGTGCGTCATGATATTGAAGAAGGATGGTGGGAACACCAGCTCGAAACTGACAAGACATTGCGCCACATCACTCCTTAGCCTTGGTACGATTTCTGGATCGATCACCTTCTGAGAGATTGCATTGAGGAATGCACATAGCTTCACAACGGCTAATCGAACATTTTCCGGTAGAAGCCCCCTCAATGCAACCGGAAGCAGTTGCGTCATAATCACGTGGCAGTCATGAGACTTTAGGTTCTGAAACTTTTTCTCTGGCATATTTATTATTCCCTTTATAT
>NW_024117812.1:0-11527 GCF_003073215.2 Triticum urartu | reverse complement strand
CGCACACACAGCGCCGGATGCGACCGGGTCCAGCGCCCAGCGCGGTCGCCCTCGCGCGCTCCTCGCTAACCACACAACGCTGCCACGCACACACGCGCTGACTCGGACACACACGCACTAACTACCACTACGACTCACACGGCCACTCAGCTGGTCCACTCGCCACGGCCGCATGCATGCCATGCACTAACAGCCCACAAGCACCGGATCAGCTTAGCCACGTCCTGCAAGTCAAGATTAAGGCTAACATGGATCACCTGTTAAGATGTAGTATTTCTATAATTTTGTTTTTAATCATTTATGCTTACACCCTGACAATTTGAAGAGAGGTTTATAAATATCTAAACAATGAAGGGAATTTTGATGTATGCCTGTCGATGGATACATGCACGTACCGCAAACAGTGGTAGCTATATAGGATGGTGGTGATGTATCGTGTATCCAGCTCGCCTTTGATCTGGCTTGGAGATGCCCTAAAGTTACTGAATGCTTCGAAGTTCGGTATGGCTGGTCGATGAGCCCGGGTGCAGCATTTTGCGGTGGTATCATGTGATGGTTGCTTTGAAATCCATAAACTGAAACCACAAGTCACACCTTTGCTTCTTTCTTTTTTCTCTAAATTGTTTTTCGTTGTGGGCATGCGCTTGAATGGAATCGACTGTGTCTTGAAGCACATGATGAGCATCTGTTAGAAAAAGTGTACACGCCCGGTAGTTTCCCTTGAACTTCTTCAGTGGTGATTGCAAGCCGCCGCCTGCTGCCGATGACTGCTTTTGCACCGCGTCTATAAGAAACAGGTTTATTGTAACGGCTCTGCTAAAAATCAGTGGACTCGCCGCGCATTGCCGACGCCATGCGCTCGTCGCGCACCGTTGCCAAGACCTTCATGTCCGTCGCGCACCGCGCGCGCCGCGGACGCGGCCGCACGCTCCGCAACCGCCCCTCGAACTTGGCTCTGTATACCAATTGTTGTTGTCGTGGCCTTCCTCTTCCTCTCGCTTGCTGCACCTCCCTCTCACTCTCTCTCTAACACAACAAAGAAGAGGAAGGAAGAAGACAGTGGACACAGGAGGATTTTTTCCGGCGCTCGAACGCCACTTCCACGAGCACGAACTCGTAAGCCTCAGCAATTACACAAGGGCCGGGGGGAGACCTTATACACGCGCGCGCACGCGTGCCACGCCGCACCTATGGTGCGCCTGCTCGCCCCACTCCCCACGCTCCACGGCTCCCGCACCCGCCGCGCACACACAGCGCCGGATGCGACCAACAGAATGATTGAAATGCCAAGCCCTAGGATAAGAAATAGAACTAAAACAGAAACCAATGATGGAGCTTTTCTATATTTAATTAACATAAATAACATTTCTCCGTAATTAAATATTTCTGGTAACTTGTTCAAATGTACAAATTATATATGATTAAGAACCAAAATTCTGTACAGAAAAGCATAACAAGTACATGGAGAAAGCATGGTAATAACCTTGCCACAACCTTCATGAGGGCAGACGAAGTTCTTCTCGCCTGTATGAATAAGAAAATGCCTCTTCAACTTAGAGCTATCTAAAAATTTCTACAAAACGGATTCAGCAGAAAAAATTAGATAAGCAGCTCAGTATAAAAAATGTCACTGCCATACGGAAATGGCTTTGCGATGTAGGCAAGACAGATATGGATGACACAATACCTTCCCACATCCCTCGTAGTGACAGACATACTGCCTCTCCCCATGCACGTGGGCATGTTTCCTAAGAGCACCTGCATCAACAAAAGTTTTCCCACAGCCATCATAGCTGCATAAGAAAAGAACCTCAGTGGCAGGGTCAGGCTTTGCAGTGCATGCCCCTTCTTCCTTGTCCTTGGACTTAAGAGCAGCCAACCTATCCTCTATCAGGGAATGAAGATAAAAATATTAGCTGAATGAGAATGCTAAACTAAAACGCAAACATGTCAAGAAGAAAATCCAACTAGTTTGTCCTTATTGCTACATTGCACCTGATTTCTAAATTGGTCTGAAGTTGTACACAAAGAAGAGGTGTAAAAAGAATGCAATACTTTTGTTGTGGACATGGGTCCACAGTACCAACATAAAGCAAGCATGGGAGGAGTCCATGACAGAAAAGTACTTCTTCCGCCCGGGATTGAAGGACCTGTGAGCCACGGTAAGCCGTTTGAATTTAAAAGGCCGCAGTAATTATAATGGAAGTATTTCGACTCGATTCCCCTCCAGTTTGCTGTGTTAATTACGACTGGCAGCATGCAGTCACTAAAAGCGCTCCTCCAGTCAATATGCCCAACCAAGCATGCAACCTATTACAGCTAACGGCATGCCTGCAGCCAATTAAATTGCCACAATTAATTAAGCCGAGACGTGTGCATGCAGTTCACTACAGCTGCACCTTGGTCTTGCCGTTTTGGCCCCTGAGACCTATAAAGTATAAACCCGGACGGAGGAAGTAGAGTCCATTGGGAGAGCATAGGGGCAGGAAAGAGTGCAATTGCATAAGGAAAGATCTATGTCTAATCGTGTTAGGAGAGGTCAAAGGCTTGATCATCCATTATATAAGGATGACACATATCCATGTTTGAGGCAAGCAAGAACAATCAATCTAATATCTCCCAGTTATTCTCTTGTCTCAACCTATGTCTACCCAATCCCTCCTCACAGCCACACCGTCTGGCTATCTTCAGCACGGTAGTTATCCCGTTGCAAATCAAGGTTGACATCATTTGGTATCAGAGACAGCCACCATGGCTTTCAATGCAGACTCTTTCATGGAAGAGTTCAACGCCTCAACCCAATCTATCTTCGACAAATTCAAGATTCGTATATGCTTGATATCAAGGCAGCAAAGTAAAGGAGGGCAGCAATGGCTTCAGCGACAAACACGGCGAGCATGGCAGCAATATCATCACTGCAGCCTGAAGTCGGCGTAGCAGCGGCGGTTTGCAAGAAGCTGTAGAGGCGCACGAAGAAGCAGCAAGCAGCAGTTACGAGACATCCGGATGCAGAAGCTACAGATGCAGATAGAGGAGCGACATAGGAGCGACCAGGCACAGCAGCATTGCTAGCGACAGTGGCGACACAACCATGCATAACAGCATCAACAAAATCATCTTCAATGGAACGGTTGAGGCAGGCTAGAAAAGGGTCAATTGCTGAGCATGGACCTAGCATTGGAGTTGTCCACGAAATTGATCTGGGCCATCCAAAATCATCTTCAGTGGAACGGTTGAGGCAGGCTAGAAAAGGGTCAATTGCTGAGCATGGACCTAGCATTGGAGTTGTCCACGAAATTGATCTGGGCCATCATTCATGTGTGGACGTTGGTTCAAGCAAATGTTTAGTTGTGTGTGCATGTGTACATACAGGAAGAGATAATTTGGTGCATAGAATATGTAGAAGTTATATTTCAGATTGGAAAGAAAAGCACGAGAATTATTATGCATGCATGAGAACAAATCAAATGGGATCCGTATTGGCTCCAGCTGTTGCATTTTCCATAAAACAGAAAATAGCCTTGGTTGGTTTGTATAGCGTCCACCAGAAGAACGTGACCAAGGGGGTGTCAAAGGAATATGTGACCAACAGGACATGGAAAGAATTCTATTGCCAACTGAATGTCAGCAACATAACAAGGGACATTCCAAATTTCCTGGAGAGGATCTCAGACAGAAGTATCAGGGTGACCTAGAGATATACAAGTTGTACCTGAGAGAATTAGGCAAGAGGTCTGGCAAAACGTAGAGCTGCAGTCACAGTATCACTATCACATTGATGCGGGGCTATGAAGGAATTCAGCCCTGGCCACCAACAAGCTGCTTGTCCAGGAGGGGTGTAATGTTGCGGAAAAAAGGTTCACAGTATCAAGGCAAGAGTACCAGCGTGGAAGGAGTCCATGAGAGTGAAGTATCCTAAGAGTACACTAGGAAAGTATAGGATTAGGAAAGAGTTCAATCGTATAAGGAAAATTTTAAGCCTTATTAGGAGAGGTCAAGGACCTGAGCATCCGTTATATAAGGATGGCATGCATCCACGTTTGAGGCAAGGAAGAACAACCGATCTAATCTCTACGAATTATTATCTTGTCTCAACCTATTACCCAATCCCACGACGTCTGGCTATCTTCAGCACGGTAGTTAACCCCTTGTGAATCAAGGTTCACAACAATTGCCGACACCAAACACTTGAAATTTAACATATATCCTTTGACATGTTCATCGCAATCTCCATCTGACATCTCAACTTCTGCTATTTGCTTTGAGAACGCATCACTAGACTAATGGTTTATTGGTACATTGCATGTAACTCCTAAATTGTTCGGAAGTTGTAAACAAAGAACAGGTGTAAAAGAGTGCAACATTGTCCACACCAAACACTTGAAATTTAACATAAATCTTTTGACATGTTGATCACAGTCTACATATGAAATCTGAAATTCTGCTATTTGCTTTGCGAGAATTCATCACTAGACTAATGGCTTTATTGGTTCTCAAGTCTGTACAGATTAAACAGAAACTTCACAATCCCCATGCCAATCTCCAATTGTAGAATGTTTGCAGTAGACTAAATCAGAAAAAGAGCAGACTACTACTTGATGCAATCGGTACAACATATGCTTGTCGTAATGATATTTCAATAATGTAGAGAATTACAAGGTTAGAGTTGTGGAGAGAGACATTGGAAACTAATGTTTTTAGGCTTAGTAGAACTAAAACCAAGTACATGAGGTGCGGTTTCAGTACTACTAGGCACGAGGAGCCTTGCTGGGCAGCTGGTACCTCAGAAGGACACTTTTCAATATTTGGGGTCAATGCTGCAGAAGGATGATGATATCGATGAAGATATGAGCCATCGAATCAAAGCTTGATAGATGAAGTGGCACCAAGCTTCTGGCGTTCTCTGTGACAAGAGTGCCACAAAAGTTAAAAGGCAGGTCTATAGAACGGCGATTCGACCTGCGATGTTGTATGGCACTGAATGTTGGCCAACTAAAGGGTAACATGTCCAAAGTTAGGTGTAGCAGAGATGCACATGTTGAGATGGATATGTGGCCACACAAGAAAGGATCGGGTCAGTGCAACGTGTGGCAGTACAACATGCAGGGCATCGACATTAGTCGATGAGTGGCCGTCTTTTCAGCACGGGCAGGGCATCCTGTGTGCTCTTGTTAGGCCTCCAGGGCTAACTTCTCATTGTGTGGGACACGCCGGATCTGGCCTACACAGAGGGGGAAGCAATGCCCCAGTGCTGCAAGGATGGCTTCAACAGTGGTGTGTGGCCGCACCATTGTTGGGCCGTGTTCACGAATCATGACAAACATTTCCACTGGTCAGCCACGTGTCGGAAGATGATAAGCATTTTTAGGCCAGTTGCATTTCTAGTAGTGTGTATGTTATACTTGCCTCTAGCGGTCGTTAGTTGCTATCTTGCTGGAGTGGTGTTAGGTTGTAATGGCCCAACCTTAAGCTTTCTCGAAAGTTAGGCTAGCTTGCACCTGTGACTAATGAAACCAAAGCCTCTATCTAATAAACACCCGGTGGAATTTACGCAACGGAAACCACAATAACAACCAAAGAAAGATCATGTCACGCAGCAATTGCAGGCACGATGACACTAAGCAACAAGTGATGGAGCCGTGACACAACAGTAAGTCAAAGTAAGAATTTACAGCAGCAAGAAGAAGGCGACGTACCTCGCACCCACTTGTAAAGCGCGCACGGGCCGCCGGCGATGACAAGGTCCTGCGGAACCCTAGGAGAAGGACGCGGCGCAAATAGTTCAGATCCAAACCACACGAAGCGGAGTGGAATTCGAGGGGTGGTAGGGGTTGGGAGACAAACCACTCCTTGATCCATCGGTAGCGGCGGTGGAGTCCCTGCATCGCGTCTCCCCGCGGCCGCAGGGCGGAAGGCGATGACGGCGTTACGGATGATTGTTGCAAGGGGAGATTCGGATTTGGTCTTGGGGCTGGGGCTGGCGGCGACTTATGTTTACCGGGCTACGGGTGGGTACAGACAGGGAGGGAGGCTCGGAGTCGGATGGCATGGTGGATGAGGAGCAGCATGTCGTGCTGCGAGGAAATCTATGGCTACGCCTCGCGGCCGCGGCTGCTCCGTTCCCGTCATCATCTCATCGCAAGACCAAAGGCAAATGAAACAGGTCCGTTGCGTTGTTTCCGGTTGTGGGGGCGTCTAGATGGCCAAATGGGTGCCGGGAAGGGAGAGATTAACACGTGTGTACTATAAGTTTATAAGTTTTTAGATATTCCAATGCGAATTACATATAAAGCAAAATGAGTGAATTACCCTCTAAAATATGTACATATACATTCATATATAAGATTCAATTCTGAGCCCGGATACATCTGTATCCGGTCAAAAAACAATTCATAAATTTTTTTAAAATCCAACTTTTTCATGGAAGGTAGATAATTTGGTGTATGGGGTGCGCTCCAAATTTCAGAGCATTTGGACATTTGAGCAGCTCTCAGCAAAAAAGACAAATTGGGTCAGAACAGTATATAAACAACACACTACTTAACAGATCCCAAATTTGTCTTTTTTGCCGAGAGCTACTCAGATGTCCAAATGATTTAAAATTTGGGGCGGACAACAAGCACCAGATTATCTACCATGCCAAAAAAATGAAATTTTTTGAATTTTTTAGTATTTGTTTTGACTTTTTTACTCAGCAAAGGTGTAGATGATCCTGGAAGCCAAAACGCCTCACTCCGTATATAGTCTTTATTGAAATTACTAAAAAGACTTATATTTAGGAACGGAGGGATTATATTTAGGTTTTGATTATTTATGGTCACTACTCGGTTTTACCATTTAGATATGTTAAAACTGTGCAACTTTCCAACCCTCTCAGGCTATTAATGTTCACAGTCATCGAATTGCCAGTTTTGGGTGCTTTCTGACGTCAGATTTGCTCTTAATCCAGCGTTGACTCGCTTCGTGCGCTACAACCGAGCGCTAAACATGATGGGCCGCTGCTCCGGTAACAATTTCTGCCTTTTGGTGTTAAATTGGGCCTATGGGGCTCCTTCCACTCACTATGCGTGCAGCTTCAAAGAAATCTGCACATGACCGTTCTGATGCGGGATGGCCGAAATCACTAATTAAGGAGTACTTGTTGCAAAGATCACTCCAATTTCCCTAGTTGCGACAAGTGGTGCACATGCAGCGCGCCACTTGTCGCCACCTGGGACTTTTTTCTTTTTTCGTAGATCCGTTTATTCAAAACATTTTATCTCTCAAACCGCTTTCACCGTTGGATTTTTCGCGTCGAGATCTTTAAAATTAGATCCCATGTTGATAGGTTTTGACGAACTTTTTTTTCACGAAAAAAATCAGACAAAAAAACCGAACCGGGAGCACGGATTTTTTCCCTTTCCGAAAGAGGCACGGACGTGCCTTTCACGAAATCACAACCGTGCCTCTCACGGAAGCAAAACAGTGACTCTCGCGGAAAAAAAACGCGTTTTTTTCATTTCCGAGGAGGCACGGCCGTGACGCTCGCGAAAGTATAACCGTGACTCTTGTGGAAGCAAAACTGTGACTCTCGCGAAAGGAAAAAAATAGAAAACACGTTTTTTCCTTTCCGAGAGGCACGGCCGTGACTCTCGCAAAAGTACAATCATGCTTCTCGTGGAAGCAAAACCGTGTCTCTCACGAAATAAAAAAACAGAAAACGCGTTTTTTTCGTTTTCGAGAGGCACGGCTGTAACTCTAGCGCAAGCACATCCGTGCTTCTCGCGGAAGCAAAACCGTGACTCTCGCGAAAGAAAAAAATAGAAAACGTGTTATTTTTCCGTTTTCGAGATGCACTGCCGTGACTCTCACGAAAGCAAAACCGTGCCTCTCGCGGAAGCAAAACCGTGACTATCATGAAAGGAAAAAAAAGAAAACGTGTTTTTTCTTTCCAACACTCTCAGGCTATTAGCGTTCACAGCCATTGGATTGCCAGTTTTGGGTGCTTTCTGATGTCAGATTTGCTCTTAATCCAGTGTTGGCTCGCTTCGTGCACTACAACCGAGCGCTAAACATGATGGGCCGCTGCTCCGGTGACAATTTCTGTCTTCTGGTGTTAACTTGGGCCTAACGGGCTCCTTCCACTCGCTGTGCGTGCAGCCTCAAAGAAACCTACACATGACCGTCCTGATGCAGGATGGCCGAAATCACTAATTAAGGAGTACTCGTTGCAAAGATCACTCCAATTCCCTTTTTTCGTAGATCCGTTTATTCAAAACGTTTTATCTCTCAAACCGTGCGTCCAAATCTCGAACCGCTTTCACTTTGGATTCCTCGCATCGAGATCTTCAAAACTAGATCCCATGTTGATAGGTTTTGATGAATTTTTTTCACGAAAAAACCGGACGAAAAAACGGAACCGGGAGCATGGTTTTTTTCCTTTTCGAAAGAGGCACGCCCGTGTCTCTCACGAAATCGCAACCGTGCCTCTCATGGAAGTAAAACCTTGACTCTCACGGAAGAAGAAAAGAGAGAAAACACATTTTTTTCGTTTCCGGGGAGGCACGGCCGTGACTCTCGCGAAAGCACAACCGTGACTCTTGCGGAAGCAAAACCGTGACTCTCGCGAAAGGAAAAAAATAGAAAACGCGTTTTTTTCTTTCCGAGAGGCACGGCCGCGACTCTCGCAAAAGCACGCCATGCTTCTCGCAGAAGCAAAACCGTGACTCTCGCGAAAGAAAAAAAACAAAAAACGCGTTTTTTTCATTTCCGAGAGGCACGGCCGTAACTCTTGCGAAAGCACACCCGTGTCTCTCGCGGAAGCAATACCGTGACTCTCGCAAAAGAAAAAAATAGAAAACGCGTTTTTTTCGTTTTCGAGATGCATGGCCGTGACTCTCGCGAAAGCAAAACCGTGACTCTCATGAAAGAAAAAAACGCATTTTTCATGCAAAATAATTTTTTCCAATTTTTTTGATTGAAAAGCTAAGGAAAACCGATGGAAAACCAAAACGTCAAAAAACCCGGAAAAAACGTTTAAAAAGCCAAGAACGCGTGCGGAAAAATAATAATAATAAATCCCGAAGGAGCGTCCAGAGCGCGACACGTGACGAATGGCTAAGAGCGCGCCAACTGACGCTGATCGTTGCGAGGCTTCCGAAGGAGCGCTCATTAACTAATTACAAGTTACAACGGCTCAAAAATGTCATCGTTCTGGGAGATGCTTGCTAAAAATGTCATTAGATATCTAAAAAAATGCCATAATTCTATGAGATGATTGCTCAAAAATGACATTAGACATCGTTATTATCAAGTCAAACTCGTTGACCATGTTATATGACAAAAATACCCCTAGTCCCACATGTTATCTCTCTCTATCTCACAATGGTAAGTGTAGCTCCACTTGTCAGGAGTAAGCAAGCGAATAATTTTAGAGGAAAATAAGAAGACTGTTGGGATCAAGTGGGACCCATACTTTATTGTAGTGAGATAGAGGAGAGCTTACATGTTGGTTCATAGGAATTTTAGTCATTATAACACGGTAAACAAGATTTAAGGTGACAGTAATGGTGTCAAGTGTCATTTAAGAGCATGCGCCTAATGAAGCGATGTCACTTTTGAGCAGTTTAAATTCCTACTGGCAAAACTGAGTAGCAGGACATAATGAGTGACATAAATGATAAAACCTCTTTTTTAACATAGTATAGATGCCCACATACACACCCATACACTCGTCTTTTTAAACGCACGCGCGCCCTACATTTATGAGCACCTCTGAGATACCGAGCTGGCACAACATCTTAAGATCGAGGAAGCCACCATAATTCCTATTATCAACCTCCATTGAACGAATATTGCCGAAAAGTCTGAACTAAACCCAAGAAAATGTGATCACCAATGTCAGGTCTAGGATGAACCCTGGTGAGCTGGTTCCACCACAAGGAACCTAACCATCGTGTGTATTGGATTATAATTTAGTTATCTTAGGTAAACGTTGCGGGTCGGATGACCGACCATGTTCTCCATGGGTCGCATGTGAGGCCTTCAATCGTTACACGTTGTCTGACGCATGAGTGCCACGCAGGCTGATGGGGGCACGCGCGCCGCTCAAGCGCCCACCTTATCTTTTCATGCATACGCCTCTTCTCCACTCATCTTCTCATGTGCGGGACACGGTCCTCTTCCATCCTCTTTCTTCCCCAATCAGCATAACGAGTCATGGTTGCATCGCCCGACTCACGGTCCCACCGCCGTTGTGAGCCATTGTGAGCTTGCTAATCCACCACCGCCTGCACCCCCTTCCTCCACCTCCTACCTGGTGCCCAACCTTTATCCCCATCTGGTTCCAGCAATCTGCCAGTTGCAGCACCACCATTTTTGCCGATCGCAGCAAAATCCATCGTTGGCACCTTACATAGGATGGGGATACTACTGACAGCACTCTGCCCCTCGCCAACAGAGTTCCATGGAGTCATACCAAGGAAGAAGGAAGAACCCTTGGGGCAGATCACACTGTCATTTTTGGTGCCCTACTGTCAGGGCTCCGCAGACCCAAGAAAGGTTCGGACTCTAGGGCGTGTGCGAAGAACTCAACCTCTCCAGCCAACCAGTTTGTCACCCCACACCCTAGCTATATGAATAAGAAAGGAAAGGGACACAGTTGTTTACTCAGGTTTGGGCGACCTTGCGGTGTAAGACCTACTCCTGCTTTGTGGTGGATTAGCCTCGCCAGGGGCTGAGGATGAACTAGTATAAGGGAAGAACAACCTCATGAGGTCTGTTCTAGTGTGGGTGTGAGGTAATGAGGTCTCTCCCCTCTACGGTGGTGGCTAAGCTATATTTATAGTGGCCTTGGTCCTCTTCCTCCAAACGAAGGTGGGAAGGGATCCCATAGTGGCCAATTTTGAAATGGGACAAGAAGTACATCCTATCCTGGCAAAAGGTGGTCTTCGCCTACAAAGCTTCTGGTCGTGACGCCGTGGTGGGCTCGATGATGAAGGAAATATGCCCTAGAGGCAATAATAAAGTTATTATTTATTTCCTTATTTCATGAAAAATGTTTATTATTCATGCTAGAATTATATTAACCGAAAACATAATACATGTGTGAATACTGTTGGCGTTCTGGGAACGGGGGTCCCCAGACTTGCCTGCCTGTGGCCTGCGGCGTGGCTCGAGGAGGGGCCCTGCACGGTCCATCTTCATCAACACAGACCCAAGACCCTCGCGAGGGGCCAAGCCTCGTGGGGCGGACGACACGGAGCTTCCTCAAGCACGACCTCATCAGGCTGGCTCGCGAGGAGGCGGAGAGATCAAGGCGGGGTACCTCACGAGGTGCCTGTGACGCAAGCCATGACGACCAAGGGCGCCAGGCGGGCGCCAGCCCGCGTAGTGTCCTCCTTTCCTCTTTGGTGCAAAGGGAGCAAGCGCACACGAGAGCATCAAGTAAAGGCACCCGTTTCGGTGCAACGAGACCAAGACCAGTCCAACGGCAGGGAGGAAGTCATTGTGGAGCCCAAGCCAGCGGCACCACCAGAGCCTTTGGCCG
>NW_024117811.1:0-11440 GCF_003073215.2 Triticum urartu | reverse complement strand
AGATTGGATTTTTAAATGTTCTACACCATGTTATGTCAACATGACAAACCCTTTCTACCAAAAAGAAATTTTAAACGAAGAGGATTGTGAAAAAAAGGATTTTGAGAATTCAAGGGGTTTTGAGGGGATTGGGTGGAAGAGGGGGATTCACCAAATCCCCTGAAATCCCTCCTCCCAAAACCTCTACAATCCCTTCCTATCAAACAAGGCCTTATGGGTATGTGACCAAAATATTACATGGTTGTTTAGCTTCAGTATGCGGCTCTGTCTGGACGGAGTTTGGCGCGATTTTGTACCAAGGAAAAGTTACTTACTGAAGATTTTTCTCTAATGCAAAATATATACAGGGAAGAAGCATACACGAGTATATACATGCACTAGCTCATTTTTTGATTAGTTTTGCACGTGCAACCATATTAGCACTGGCGGAGCTAAGCGGGGGCAAAAGGTGTCGGGGCCTGCCCAGCCAAAAACCGAAGAATGAGTTACATGGAGGAGACCGGGATCGAGTTGGCAAGCCGGTTAGCGAATAATTCATTTGGTCTAAAAAATAATATATGGTACAGAGTTGAGACATGGGTCATGCACCTAGCAAAACGACTCGGCTGGATACACAACTACATGTAAATTTTTGGTCACAGACCACATGAGAGGCAAATAGGTCTTTTTAGGTGTCATTTAACACCGTTAAGGCTTAAAATGGACGAGAGTGTCATAAAGAACATAAAATTTAGACTCGGTGTTAAATAAAAAAGAAAAAATAATTCAGTGTCAAATAAGGCAAGAAATTTTAAGATAGTGTTAAATAAGGAATTCTCTCTACAAACAATGATTGGTGCATTGTTACCAATGACACACTGCACCATGGTCCTTTCAGCAGTGTTCTTGTTCACCAGTACAGCCTACAAACCATCAATCAAATCAAACAATGGTAATGCACACAAATACTAGCTCCGTCTCTAATATAAGAAGGGTTTTTTAGGCTAACTACAGTAGTATACTCCTTCCGTTCTAAAATAGATGATCCAACAAAGTTAATATAAAATTGAGTCATCTATTTTAGAACGGAGGGAGTATAATTTACTGAAATGATTGTAACCTTACCGACGAAGGTGGTGGGGTGGAGAGGGCAGCGCTTGCTTGATTAAACGGCTTGCAAGAATGGATTAATTCCTAATTGATGACAGTCCAAATCTGTAGATCCCCTTGCCAGTAATTGTTTCTTCTGATTGATTCATATATTCGATCAACCCAAAATATTACAGTTCCAAATCAGGAGACTCCCTCCCTGCTAATAATATGTGTCTGTCATTATAAGGGACCCACTATTTACTACTCTAGGTATAAGTTCCCTGGAGAATTTAAATTGGGTTAAGTCATTTTCTTAGCCGTCCGATTTCAATCTAATGGTTCCTGTATCTTCCTCCTCTTCTAAACCTCCTTCCACCAGACTGGTCCAGCACCGGCAACCCCGCACCATGAACCGTCAAGCCTCAGACTCCCCTCCACGGACGACGCTGTTGCCACGTCATCCCCAGCCTCACTCTCGGCTCGGCCTCACCTCCCTTCTCCCAGAAAATTGACTTGCAACAATTTGTTTTTTCTTTACGAAAAGAACTCAGATCTCTAATAAAAGTAGTTGAGAGAAGTGGACCAAGGAACGACCAATACCGCCAGAATGAGCTAAATGCCCTCACTGTTTGTTCAATCAATTTTCGTACACATGTTTTCACCCCCCAAAGAAAAGACAGAGATTTAAAACCAAAGCAGATTCATTCTTCCAAGACGAGTACCAACCTTTTAACTGATGGCACACGTATATAACAAAAAGCGATGAATCAGTACCAACCTTTGAACCGATGGCACGAATATATAACAAAAGGCGATGAATCAGTACCAAGCTTTGAACTGATGACGCGAGTATATATATACAAAAGAAAACTAACGAATGGCAACTGCAAACATAACTCGCTGCATCCATCAGATGTGCTTGTCAGGTAATATCATCTCAATAAGGCTTAACACTAATCTAAAGGAGCAAGAGTATCCAAGGTACATGAACCACGCAAAACCAACCCCAGTTACACTATAAAATTATCCCATCTAGTAGGACTGCATGGCGTCATCCACATCTGCTTCCCCTTGCACTTCACTGAACATGTACTGGCACTGAACTAATCCATCTGCTAGGAAATGAGAAACAGGTTTCAGTCATGTATGTCAAGTAACCATGCTGCACTGTCCAGTACGACAATATAGCATTGATGTACAATTCAAACTAACAATCTCAATCATATGGGGTAACAATGTCGTCCATAATTTTGCGCAATGTGATTTGGGCGCTCCTCTTTGTATGTTAATTTCCGCTGAACCTTCTGTTATCGAGGGATCCGCAAAAAACAGACCTTATGTGTTGTCAGTTTTGTTTTGAATGAAATGAAATTGGGAGCTTTGGTCCCTAATTTGAAAAAAATGCTATCCAAAGAAAACTACAGACATAAAAAACAGAACCGAGGCATGGCATCAGAGGGAGGGAGCTACCACCGAGTGAGAACGGGGAGGTGGCGGTGCAGCAGGGGCCTCCGAGAGGAGGGGCAGAGGGTACAGCCTCTTCGTGCTAGAGTTCGATTCAGGGGAGGAGCCGATGGCTACACTCGGTAGGAAAAAGAAATCCAACCGGTATGACTTACTGAGCGGCAGGTGGGTAATTTTCGTGAATCCTTTGCCCTCACTGTGATGGAAGCTGGGTTTCCGGGTGCTGCAAAAATTACAGTAAGCCGAAGTCGCTGCATTTGCAGACTCTGGGAAGCTGGAAACTCGTTTGGTTGGGATTCTGCTGTGGGAAAGCAGAAGCTGGCTGTGAAAGCCGAACCAGGGTCATATACCACTGCTTCACGTACTAAACTCAAATTAGCATGCAACACACATGACCATAGAGTATGCTGTTTATAGCACCGATGCAAATAGACACAAAATCCTACCTACGATGATTATCCAGGAACAGGGAATGAAACTCAATTTCTGGATTCTACTTTGTTTTATGGGAATTGCTTCAGCGCACCAGTGCTAGCTGAAACCTTTACGAATTCGCAATAAAACAATCCCCCTACAACATAATAATCATCTTTAAATAGGGTTGCATTGTCAAATCCTGTGAAGATTATGACATCCAGATCAGTAAAGCCCAAAAGCTCCATCCTGTATTCTGCGCATGCAGGAAGTTTCGATCTTAATCTACGGCACCAACGCTACACTCTCACATACCACTATAGATGATACTGCCACTAGCTAGATGCCCTCACCGTTCTCACAGATGGAGTTACTTATTTGACAGCCTCGTAGCATACATATTTATGGAGAACAAACACAGTTTTCAACGACATTACTTTAAAATTGTTGCAGATCTTCAAAAAACAGGATGACAGGCCCTGGGTGCATTTCATGGATTTGAACTGTTGTTTGACCATGAACAGCAAGGTGGAGCAGCCAGTGCTAGCACGTATATGGAGAAGTTCAGAGAAGCTCATGAGCATTTTCAGCTAATGATTAGCATCACACAAAGCCATGAAACTGTAAAATGTAAGCTCAGAGCAATTCATTAAAATGTATGTGTCGAGAATACTACCTGCGTCATGGGCAACTCAAAGCAGACATAGTTCCAGTAATCAACTAACTTGTGATCATCAGGTACCACCTCCCTCGCCCTACCCGCACAAAATATTGCATAAGCATCAGCTGCGTACCTGCAGTAAGAATAACTTCTAGTTACTAATCAGACTGAAAAAGAAACATCATTGTACAAATATTCCATATCTAACAAATGAATTGAGAGGGCAGCACTCACTTGCCGACGCCACAAAGCTGCGTAATATGGGTCCATTCATTTCCAACATACTGCTTGGACAATTTCTTGATATTGCGTGTCCTAACATGCTGCAACCCTAGAGGCGCTAGATACTCCGCCATCTTGTCAGGATCAGCGTTAATTGCAGACCAAGGGTCAGGATAGCGTTCAAAGAAGCCCTCCAATATCCTCTTGACCTACATTAGTTAACAGAGGGGATTGGATTCTTGTATTTAAACTTGAAAATGGCATTGACGGGTTAGGGAACTATTTCTTAAAATAAATGGAATACTAATCTAAGTTCAGCACTACACTTACACAACACAAGACAAGCACGATAAATACATAGGAACATACAACATGCAACTGGTAAATTTGCCTGTGCAGCAATATGGTTCTCCAAAGATCCATCAAAACGAAACAGCAGTTCTCCTTGTATATATAAACTATAAAATCCATCTGACAATTCCAATTTGGTTATTTTCTGGACTTACAAATAGCGACAAACGGCATGATTGGCTAATTTTATATATGAAATAAGTGGGGACAAAGAACGATCACTAAGATTATTCATCACTTTTACAGAAACACGTGCGAGTTTATTTTGCTTTCATAGCTATCAGAACTCTCATCGGTCAAATTAGTTGGCAGGAATTCAGTTCAATGGTTTTAATTCCAAAAGTTCACGGGGGAAGACAATTAATCAAACAATCTAGGAGCTTACCTGTATACCCTGTGTTAAGTTGAGGAACATGCAGATGAGCATAACCTTCCACGGGTCAGAGGCGTACTTCTCCTGCAAGAGATTATGAGGAGAACGTGGCGGTGATACCAGCTGGTCCAAGGGAACGCGTCGGTATTTGTCTGAGCGCTTCTCAGCAGCGGTAAACACTGGTCGTGGTTTCCTGATCCTCGTCTTCTTCTCAGGGGTTGTCTTTTCTTTTACATTTTGTTTCTTCTGTGAGCCTGAGGTGCCTGAACCTGCATCTTTCTTCTTTGACTTGGACTCCACAGAATTGTTAGCCTTGAAAGCCTTGGAGGTTTCACTCATAGTGAGCTCAGGCAACTCAAATGATGGGTAATGCCGAGGTGGCAGCTTGGATAGATGATCAGTGCTTCTAGAAGGTTGGGGATTGAGATCTTGCCGGGCAGATCTATAGCAGAACGGATCAAAGGATGCACCAGAAGGCGATGAATAATTGGGACTCTGCTCAGTGCAATTGGGAACCAAATCTTTGGGTGCCAAAAAGCCTTCAGTCAGCGTCTGCTCCTTTGTCATCTCCTTGAAGAGTTCGCATTTGCTGGGAGCACAGGCATGGGCCTTCTTGCTGTTCCTTTTTTCAATATTGTTAACCTTTGGGGCATCAGTTTCTTGGTCCTGTTCTGGTAGAGCTTTGGTTCCTTGTAGCTGAACACAGCAAGTCCGGCTGGAGTCAAATGGCAATCGTGACTTGCCAGATAGTTTCCTTTGCTTCTTCTCCCTCGTCTTGTTTTCAGGGTTTTCCTTTACTTCTACACTAACTTTCTCTTGTGATCCCAAACCTGAATCTTGCTGCTTTGTCTTGGACGCTAGAATGGTGTCCGGCCTAGAAGCTCTGGAAGCTTCATTTGCGGCGAGCTGAGATGACCCAAATGATGAGTGACCCCGAGGTGGCAACCTGGCCAGACGATCAGGGGTTCTGGGAAGTGGGGGTTTGCGATCTTTGCAGACGGGGTTATAGCGGAACTGGTCGAAAAATGCACTGTAAGGCGATGAATGGTCAGGGTTCTGCTCCGTGCAACTGGCAACAAAATCGCTGAACGGCACAAAGCCTTCGGGCAGTGGCTGAGGCTGCTTCCTTGCCTCCTGGATGAGCTCATGCTTACTGAGGACACGTACACGGGTTTTCCTCCCGTTGCTCTTTTTAATCCCCTTGCAGCCATCATTCTCTCCCTCTTGTTCTGGTGGAGCTTTGGCTCCTTGTGATTGAACACAGCGACTCTGGCCAGGGTCAAGTGGCAATGGTGACTTGCCAGACGGTTCCTGATTCCTCCTCTGCTTCTGTTTCTTGGTCACCTTCACCTCCTGCTCCTGAATTGGGGTTTCGGCAGCAATGGATGTAGCAGATGACAATATCTGCTCCACACGCTTGCGCTCCTTTTTAGTCGTCGCAATCATGGCCTCCTCCCCCTGCTCTTCCTCCAAGGTAGGATTTCGGGCAAAAGACAGCGCAGCCACCTTCTCCTTACGCATCTTCCTCTTACTCATTGTCTCCGCCACCGCCGCCTCCCCCAACGTAAGAATTTCGGGAGCAGGTGACTGAGGGAATGGCACAGCGAATAGGGGATTAAAGGCATGGCCAGGGTGAAGTGGCAATGGCGAGTTGCCGGATGGCAGGTCTGACTTGCCAGATGGTTCCTGCCTTCTCCTCTGCTTCTGTTTCTTCACCTCCTGCTCCTGAATCGGAGTTTCTGCAGTAACAGATGAAGAAGGAGGTGACAATATCTGCTCCACGCGCTTGTGCTTTTTCTTTTTCGTCACCATCATGGCCTCCTCCAGCTGCTCCTCCTCTAAGGTAGGATTTTGGGCAAAAGGCAGTGCATCCACCTTCTCCTCTTTATGCATCTTCCTTTTTCTCATCATTGCTGCCGCCTCTTTCAACGTTAGGATTTTGGGAGCGGCAGCTTGAAGGAATGGGGCAGGGAGTAGGGGCTTGGAGACATCGCCAGGGTGAAGTGGCAACGGCATGTTGCTGGATGCTTCCAGCCCCATCCTCTGCTTTTGTTTCTTGGTCACCTTCTCCTCCTGCTCCTGAATTGGAGTTTCAGCAGCAATAGATGCTGAAGGAGATGACAATATCTGCTGTATGCACTTGCCCTTTCTCTTCTTCTTCGTCGCTATCATGGCCTCCTCCCAATGCTCTTTTAAGGTAGGATTTGGGGGGAAAATCAGCGCATCCACCTTCTGCTCTTTAGGCATCTTCCTTCTCCTCATCATCGGCGCAGCCTCTTGCAATGTTAGGATTTCAGGAGCGGGGGATTTCAGGAGTGGGGCAGCTAGTAGAGGGTTACAGGCATGGCTGGGGTGAAGTGGCAATGGCAAATTGCCAGATGGCTCCTGTGATTTGCCGGATAATTCCTGCCCCCTCCTCTGCTTCTGTTTCTTGATCACCTTCATCTCCTGCCCTTGAATTGGGGTTTCAGCAGCAACACAAGAAGGAGATAACAATATCTGCTCCCCCTGCTCCTTCCTCATCATCGCCGCCGCCTCTTCCAATGTTAGGATTTCGGGCGCGGGGGACTGAAGGTATGGGTTACAGGCATGGCCAGGGTGTAGTGGCAACTGCGAGTTGTCCGATGGCTGCTGCTCCATCCTTCTCTTCTGTTTCTTTCTCACATTCACCTCCTCCTCCTGAATTGGGGTTCCAGCAGGAACAGGTGTAGAAGGAGGTAATAATATCTGCTCCACGCACTTGCGCTCCTTCTTCTTCTCCCCCTGCTCCTCCTCTAAGGTAGGATCCACCTTCTGCTCTTTACGCATATTCCTCTTCCTCATCATCGCCGCCGCCTCTTCCAACGTTAGGATTTCAGGCGCGGGGGACTGAAGGAATGGGTTACAGGCATGGCCAGGGTGTAGTGGCAACTGCGAGTTGTCTGATGGCTGCTGCTCCATCCTTCTCTTCTGTTTCTTTCTCACGTTCACCTCCTGCTCCTGAATTGGGGTTCCAGCAGGAACAGGTGTAGAAGGAGATAATAATATCTGCTCCACACGCTTGCGCTCCTTCTTCTTCTCCCCCTGCTCCTCCTCTAAGGTAGGATTCTGGGTAAAAGGCAGCGCGTCCACCTTCTGCTCTTTACGCATATTCTTCTTCCTAATCATCACCGCCGCCTCTTCCAACGTTAGGATCTCGGGTGCGGGGGACTGAAGGAATGAGTTACAGGCATAGCCAGGCTGAAGTGGCAAGAGCAAGTTGCCGGATGGCTCCTGCTTCATCCTCCTCTTCCGTTTCTTTGTCACCTTCTCCTCCTGCTCCAAGATTGGGGTTTTGGCCGCGGAGGCACAAGGAGATGACGGCATAATCTTCACGTGCTTGCACTCCTTGCGCTTCTGCTTCTTCTTCTTCGACGTCATCCCGGCCTCTTCCTTCCCCTCCTCCAAATTTTGTTTTGGGGGAAGAAGCAGCGCCGCCGCCTTGTGCTGCTTAGGAATGAAACAAAGTGTGCACATAAGCAACACATACAGGTCAACCCCAGATATTTAAATGAAGATACGCAAAATATTCCACAACCTTGTTAATGAAATTTAGACCATTTTTGCTGCCAAGGTTAGAGCACTGCATGTTGTGTTTCTGTCTCAAAAACAATCTGAACCCAACCTGCAGTTGAAGACCAAGAAATAAGATTTAAGAATAAGATCAATAATCAGTATTGGTACGTGATATACAAAGAAATCTAGCTACAGCAGGAGGTTTGTAAGAAAATAAACACATGGTTAGATGAGTGATAGGACATTGAGTGGCAGATAGAAGAACATGCTATCCTTAAGTATCTATTCAATAAACTGGAAAGAAATGCATCTTGTCACAGTACAGGTGTAGGCAAGTAGAGTTGAAAGAGTGCTCACAAACCTCCACCGACAGAAGAAAGAAAGAAAGAAAGAAAAAAGAAGAAGAGACCTGGCGGAGATTGTACAGCGTGCGAGATAAAAGGGCAGAAGCATTTCATCAAACAGCTCGTAGGCAAGGAGAGGAAGAGTGCATTTACGAGCTGAGAAAAGCAGCCAAGATCGATGAGAGGGCCAAAGCGGCCGGCCTCACCACCGCCAGACCCGGACGCCGCCACAGGAGAAAGCCCCAAACCAATCCTAATTGTAGCTGCCGCGGCGCCGCACCTGCACGGTCGAGAGCACGGCGTGGGAGGAGGAGAGACGTGCAGGGGAGATGGAGATGTGTGGCTCGAGTGAGTATGGGAGGGATGCACGCTCACGTCGGGTCGGAGTCGGCCAGCAGAGCACCACCGCTTGTTGCTCCCCTCCTCCGTCAACGGCGACAAGCCTCCCCGCCCCGGGGTACCACCGTCGGATGCGAGGAAAGCCAAGGGGCTCCTCAGCGCTTCACACGCATTTTTATTTTATTAGAGACATAGCGCTTCACACACATGTGGGACGGGACGGCACGGGTGCGGCCCAGTTCAAATGCTTTTGCTGCTGCTGCTTTTTTTTTTTTTTGCTGTATATAAAAATCCACAAAGTCCGCCGGATCTATATTATATTCCTACGAGCTTTTATAATTAACTAGCATAAATACCCGTGCGTTGCAACGGGAAAAGACATTGAAATGTGTCCATAAAAAAATCCATCAGACCGACCCGACGACATCCGTAGGGTCTTTCGACCTTAGTATGTCTTCATCTCATGCAACCTACATTCCCATCAGGGCGTGCATGTCCTAATTTCCTTATTATATCAGTACCAACAATCTTCTTTCCTTTGTCTCATGCAGCCCCCAATCCAATTTAATTAAACGGTTCTTTCTCTCCTATGTAGCCATCTAGCACAGATCGTGCATGTCTTCTCCAAGTGGCTTATTTGTATAGGCAACTCGCGAAAGTATATAAGTTGGTCAGATTTTCTGTAAAATAGCGAGAGGTGGCCGGGACTATACTTTTACTGAACGAACCTCTCTTAATTTTCCTTTTAGACAAAACAATACATGCAAGCACAATACTAAATTAGAAAATCTTTTTCAGAAATTAATATGGCATGTAACTGCTCCCGCAGAATATAAACCATTTTAATTTAAATAAAACAATGAAGAATTGCCAATATAAGTGAGCTGCTTAGCCACGTAATCTACGATCTGCCTTGAACTATGCAGTGTAAACAGCATCTCCGCACATCCTGAAACAAAGCATCATCAATAAACTTTAGGTTCATGATAAAAGCATATTTCAAGTTATTACGGTTGGCAAGCATAGAACCAAATCAAATATGAGTGGTTTCTATCATGAGGTCATATTGCAATAAACTACCATGTATTGCGAAGGAAGGAGCTTACTCAACAAAATGTTTGCCACTAATTTCCTCAGTAATCATTAATCAAATAGTCATGCGAGCCCTCTCTTCAAAAAAAAAATAGTCATGCGAGCCCAAAAGTAGAAAATAATTCAAAACCTGAAGCAAATATATGTCACTCTCACTCCTTTGTACAGACTTCCGACGAACGGAGTAGAATAAACTTGGAAAAGAGAGGAGAATGTACTTAATTTGATGTAGCAATTTTCATAAAGCAGATGATAGAGAAAAATAGGAAGAAGTGCAAGTATTTTTTTTGGTAAGATGTAAGTAACAACAGAATATAATTCGTAAACTCAAGCAAATTTATGCAAGTAACAACACAGCACTTAACGGTGATAGCAGAAGACCTTCAGTATTACATACATGTGCACAGATCATGCCGCAACCATGCAGAAGAACGCCCAATCAGCTGGAGAAACTTCATGCTGCAGATATTACCACCCCTTTGTTGGATTTGCAAAGATTCATCTATATTTTAACATATTCAAAAATTCAAATCAACACTTGCTGAAATAAGTCATTTGCCTAAGATCTAGTAATTCAAGACTTAATTGCATAAAGTGAAGTAACATAACCAGATTTATAGATGAAGAAATTTAGCTGGAATTATCACATTGCATTGGATGATTATAGTGTGACCAGAGTATGTATACTACTACTTGAACTTTGCGGCCATAAAGAAATGTAACCATAAGCGCATTTACCGGTAAGCATAAATCTTCTCTGCACAACGTCTATATTAATCTCAGACTGCGGGATGGTTACATCACATTCCCATGAAAGGTCAAGTAGACGTGACAATACTATAACGAAACAGTTTCAGTTATGTTCCATTTTATTTTGCTAACACTTATAATTTCGAAAGAAATATGGCTACCTCTAGTAAACAACACTACTGCAAACCCCAAAAGATCTCTTGGTTTTTTAACCAACTGATTCAAAGACCGAGGGACCCAGATTAGAGGTGTTTTGGACCTTGAGGCCCATTTTCTTCATACAGTTTGTATGCAGCTGCACTACCATGTATTTTTGAGACACACCCTGTACTACAGCCCTTCTTTGGAATGAGAAGATCTCTTGTTTTTAAGGAAACAATTTAATGCCAGTATATAATTTGAGAGTATTTAACAAAAAACTATCACAATTCGTCCAATCATGCCTATAAACTACCCCTTTATAAATTTGTGCCGAAAACTACTATTTTTTGACTAATCTTTGACTAAAAACTACCATGTGTGGAAAGTGCCCGATTCGGCCAGTTTAAACCTGTTTATGACAGGTTGGGCCCACTCATAAGCGCTGACGTGGCAGAGTAGTCAACTCCGCTAGATTGACCGTTATATTGACTGTTATGACATGTGGGACCAATATGTAAGGTCTTATCTTCTTCCATGGAACTCCCCATCTACGGTCGGGTCCGCGTCTACAGGCCAACGCCATTCTTTCTCTCTGCGGAGACTTTGAGCGAGGGAAGGAGCGAGCTAGCAGCAGGACCATGTTCGGGACGCAGGTGGCGGTGGTGAGGGAGATGGGGACGGGGT
>NW_024117810.1:0-10702 GCF_003073215.2 Triticum urartu | reverse complement strand
AACAACAAGTGCAGACTTGGAAACGAGGGAGAATAGAACCCGAAAGTTAAGCGTGCTCAGGCTCAGGCTGGGGGAGTGAAACGATGGGTGACCGTTCGAGAAATTAGATGATTTGGAATGATGAGGGGTGATTAGAGATTAAATTGAGCAGTAATGAAGGGTAATTAGAGATTAGAGGTTAAAAATTTAAAAATTGGAAAATCAGGAAAAAAATTTAAAAAAAATTCAATTTTTTTATAAAAAAATCTTTTAATACCGGTTGGTGTTACCAGCCAGGACTAAAGGTGGACCTCCAGGCAGCAACCACGTATACATACATACACATAGCAGCGGTGCAATCATCACACATATTGCCAGTGACATATGTGCGGTTACCACTTATTAAATCTTCTTGCCAACTCCCACTTACTTGGCCGGCCAACGCTGCAGCCCCTCAGGAGTCGGGACTGGGGCCCTGCCGCCTCGTCGTCCACCTGCTGCCTGCGACGCTCATTGTATTTCATGATCTTTAGACTAACCACAATGGGTAGTAATATAGACTATAGTAACATGCTCATGTTACTAATCTATATTACTACCTCTATAGTGAGGAGTAATTTATATGTGGTAACATGAAGCACTTCATTTATTAGGCTATAGACACATCTTGCCTTGATATATATGATGTTACTCATACTAGTAATAACTAGCTATGCTATCACTTTCATCTTTCTCTTCATTTATTACATGCCATATCATCTATTTAATCTAGATATATGTGATGTTACTATCTATGTTACTTTCATTATGGGTAGTCTTCAGCAGCTTGTCACAGATGATCCACGGGAAGCTCCAGAACTGCTGCTTTTCCAGCCAGCGGTGGTCCGGGCGATAGGTCACGTGGTACCAAGCCTACGCCCTCCTTGACACGTCCGCTTTTGGTTGGCTTGTGAACCAACCCCGTGCCTCCCTATGCAGGCCCTTGACAGAATCAATGATGCGGTCCTTCATCTCGATGTACCTCTTGTTGTCCTTCTTCAGGTACAGGAGCCTGCTCCGCATGTTGTCAGTCAGGATCTCGTCCTCGTGTTCTACACCGTAGTAGCGCATCAGGGTGGCCAGCGTACAGGTTGTAGCACTCTGCAGATTCCAGGAATTCCTCAAAGCTAGGGACCACCACGTCCTGATCGAATGCGGTGTTCGGTTGAGCAAGGACAAGAGAGCAGGAGAGCTCGACATACGACTCGGAGCTGCTCGGTACATCTTGCCGAGAGCTCCATTGGAGATATACATTGGTTTGTCCCACCGTTCCATGAAATCTGGGTACTCCCTTGGTCACAATGACCGGGGCATTTTAGCTGGAGCTCCTGACTTGGCCAAGCAGCTAGCTGGAGAGACCCAGGGCTCCGAACTTTCATTGGATGACGGTTCGCGTGGATCAAGTGAGCAGTTGAGATTGCACCGGGCGAGTCATTTATCATGTAATTGACAAAGAACTTCTGAATAGACAGTAGTTCATCAGATGTTTTGGTAAGATTTCAGGTATACACATGTCACACGAGGAAAATACATATATGCTGAAGAGCGTTTTAAAGCTAAGACTGGTTTGCATAACTGAAATAAGCATTTCAAGGAAAATTATTGAAAAAAATCTCGAACGAAGGAGAGCTGCATATAATTGCATCAAGAAGAAATGTAGATACGGTAAAAACACACACCCACACATACCACGACAACAGCTATAAACCTGACACACCACGAGCAATAAAAGAGACGACCCACACTCAACCCATGACCAAACTAAGACTCTTCCATGATCAGTCTGGCCAAGCCTTTGGCGCCAGCCACGAAAGTTATTAATTGTACATTGTGATCATATATTTGTTTCAAAGCATTCAAAGTTTTATGTTGGCTGTTATGCCATCCTGGCTGACTTCGACACTCGTAGGCAGTTCTCTTTGGTCATGTTGCTATATCGCATGTTTCATGAAGTGCGTGCACTTACCACCTAAGGCATTTTCTTAGTTTTTGCTCTGCAAAGGTTTTAGAAAGATGTGAGGGGCCTCAAGATAATAAATACTACTTTTTTTGCGAGGAAAAGGGGTTTCATTCATCAAGCAGCAGCCAGATCTGTATTACATAGGTCCAGCACCTCGTCCGGACCGGATCGAAGCCACACCGCAGTGCGCTTATTTATTCTACCATAGTTCGCTAAATAATGGCTAACAACGTTTTGTTCTCTCCTTACATGCTTGACTAGATATTCCCCACGTTCCTGTAGAAGCCTAGTGATCTCACGAACCATCATCAGGTGCTCCGACCTGTTTACTCCACCTTCCTTCACCAGCTTGGCCACATCTAGGCAGTCCGTTTGAACAACAATTGGTAGTGCAGACCATTGAGAGGCTAGGGAAATGCCCTCCATACATGCTGCAAGTTCAGATTCCAGCAGGGACGCACACTGCCTTAACTCTCGGCTAGAAGAGAAGATTATAGCTCCATGTTCGTCTCGAAGAACTATACCCGCCCCAGCACTCCCGTCCTTGCCACAGAAGGAGCCGTCAACGTTAAGCGCTGCCCATCCTTCTGGCGGTGCCTCCCATCTTGGAGCCTGCTCCTTTGCCTGGCACGCATACGATATTGGTTTCCTCCTGACATGGTGGCCAGCCACCATCTTCCCTTTCACATGATCGCCAAGGGGGTCTGCCTGAAGGGCCAGCAAGGAGCTAATATAGCTAGACAGAAACCTTGTCGAGGCCTCCACTGGTGGTGGCCGTTTGTCGTGGACGATCTCATTCCTTACGTGCCAGCAGCGCCAAATCGTCATAAGCGTGTACATGCGCTCCTCCTCCGGCAGGTCAGCGGGCACATGGAGGAGCCACTCCGGTCCTGTGTGCACTAGCCGCCGGACGTCTAGGATGTTCCACTGCTGCGCCATTGACTACTATAGGGCGACCGCTTGGGGGCATCTACAGAGAGCATGGAAAGTGTCCTCCAGTTCCGTGGCACACACAGGGCAAAGATTAGACAGTTCAAGATTACGAGAATGTTTATTTGTCCAAGTGGGAAGACAGTTTGTAGCTACCCTCCAAGCAAACACACGCACCTTTGGAGGAGCAGGGCACCTCCATAAAAAAGATATTAAATACTATTGAAATGCTACAGTTGTAAAAACTGATATTTCGATTGTATTTGCAAGTATAAAGATTGATATTAGTCAAATAAAACAATCTTCGGTAAAAATTAGCAGCAAAAACCTAGGCAGAGAAATTAAAACGAATAAACTGTCAAGAATATACCTCGAGTGTAACAACATGATCCATTATGGGTGGCCTTGCTCCAGTGTATTCCATAGGTGTATCAACCTTCTCTGGAATCAGTTTCTCATCCCAAGTGATAAAATAGAGATCCCTGTCCAAATCGCCTCCAGAGCATTCATTTGGATGAGGCCTGATTGTCAAAGATAAAAGTCTATATGGACAAGGCCTTTTGAACAACAAAGATTAATTTAATGAGAAAGCAATAATTAGCAACATCCATCTATTGGACTTGTATAAGTATGTAACATGGCTGGATGCCTGGATATCAATCTAACATGGAGACGAAGCTGAGAATATGAACTCTAGATGGCCGCCTTTCAGTTTCAGTATAACTTACGGTATTACCTTTCTCCTCGTTGAGGGAAGACAGCACAATCAACCAGGTTCTTAGCTCCATGCTCATATACAGCTTCAAGTACTCTGATGTCACCAGGATGGAGACAAGGATTTTTCTTATATTGCAACTTTTCCAATAACAATTGTTGTTTTCTCTTTCCCATTAAGTATGACCTGACCATTTTCCTTCTGCTCTTTGCTGTTTTTTGTAATTCTTATGTACACTTGACCATATTCTAATCCGTCTGTTTCATCCAAACAACCAATAAGAACACGGCCTTTTCGGAACATGAATCTTACATCTACTTCTTATGTTGGTCAGCCTATTATCTTGATGGGCCTTAAAAATCATCAACGGGTATTCATAACCTTGCAGTAACATTTTAGATGATGTCTTCGTTTCGACACTACCAATTTTCGCCAGAATAGAGAGAGCAGATAGAGTAGCTTCTCTGTTCGTCCACATTTCAGCTAATTCATGCATGTCATCTTGTTGCAACTACTCAAATATCTCATCTCTTATTCCCAAAGTTGAAAGGAGAGAGATAATTTCACAATTCATATAGCATGGCTAGCTTTGCTCCAAGTTGTAATGTTAAAAATTGTGCTCTTAGATTCGAATTTCTTCATGCTAGGCCGCAGAGAAAGATTACGAAAGGAATCGGAGTCGACAACAACAACTCCTTTGTAGCCACCATACCTTATTTGAAAAGCTGAAGGAGGGTTAGTACTGTCTACTCCAATTCGGTGAGCCATTTATTTGGCAAATCTCTCAGACATCTTCCCAATTCCATCAGAAAATATGTGCTTAGTGCCATCAGTTGTGACTTAAATATTTGGAATCTCTTCCACATCCCGTGGTAGGATTTCAATTGTTTGTCTGGAGGAGTTGAACAGCTGGCCCATTCTAGCCGCACACTTATATATTGAACAAATTTCTTCAAAATGGTCCATCCACTTTCTTATATCCTCGGCCTTCAGGGAATCATTAGAAGCAAGCATCCAAACAGAACTTCCACGAAGTTGACTTGCTAAGAAGGCCAGGAATTCATACTTCTTTGGACCAATGGAAGATCCCAATTTCAGGATGGATAAAATGCGATAATACATGCCACTTTTCAAGGGTTGGGAAAAGAACCCTCATCCAGTTCTAGTAGAGGTAGCATCTAGAAAAAGCTTACTCCAGTCTTCGTCAACAAAAGTAACTCTAGCAAAGTTAGAAGCATACATTCCATGATGCTTGACCACATAATTTGAAACTTCTTTCTCAGGTCCCAAGTAGTATATTTTGGAAGGCGTAATGTGAAATCTGTAACACATCATTAATTTTCGTTCAACTTCAGTCCTACTGGACACCAAAGTATTGTGGCTCCTTTTCCTGCTATGAGCCTCCTCCTTTTTTTTCCGAAAAGGGGCCTGGATGAAGTGCAAATGTTCATAGCATGTAAACTCTAACTTGCTCATTTTCTCGAAAATCCTCCTTGAAATATGAACTGGTATTTCTTCAAGAGCTTTAAACAGATGAGCATTAACATGTTTGGCAACTATTATTCACCATGTGAACAAGAGAATTGAGACGAAAAGTAACTTCAGAAGGCACTGAGTAGCCACCCAAGCAGTCAACAAGAGGAACCAACGATGGGCCAACAGATTTCATTAATGATATGGAAAATTCCCCAATTCTCCTGACAAAGATAAGTTGTCGACAATAAATGACACTGGTATTGACTATGAGGGTCAGAGTTGAACACTTCCTGAAAGAGTGGTTAGGTGTAAAATCTAGTGCTCAGACCTAGGTAAACTTCGCATCCTCCGTGCATACGTGAAAGCGGTCATCTGGGAACCTTGAATAAACTGCAGGCCCAGAAATTGTTGTACCTATTCTTGGTGCATACATGAGCTGATGCAAACATTAAATTGACATTGCTCAAGATGATATAGATTTTTACCAGCTTCAGAATTATAGAATGAATTATAAGAGTGTTGTGCCTGACCAACTAATAGTCTAAGAGGTATGACAATCGGTAAATTTAGAAAAAGTATCGGTGATGTGTATTCATCAGATAAGTTTTAAATTCGTATCTCTACTTACTTATAAAAGAGCAAACATAATCTTTTTTAAACGCACCCCACAAGACCTTTCTTGCACATAATGGTTTGGCATCAACTTAAATTTGAACAAAAAAATACTGTAACACATTAAATTCCAAACTTTTCTGGTCTATATTGCTGATGCAAAACGCCTCATAAAATCTCAAGATCAGGATGAGTTTGATTATGCATGCTATTCTGAAGTTTCAATACTAAATATGAACTTTCACAATAGCACTAACAGGTGCTACAAAGTGCCATACCCATACTATCTTCAGGTTATAGTTGTCAGTGAATTGACCGAATTTGAAGAGAATGTCCTTCCCAAGGTTAAAGCCAAGAAGTGCAGTTAGGAACAAACTTCAAATAACCAAAAGGCGCTATAACTTGGAACTATTACTATCAGCCAAAGTAGTAAAATTAGCGGGCTTTGCTTATATAATTAGAATATCAGCTAACGACATCATCACATGTGTGTGGTATCTTCATAAGTAAATACCAATAATGAACTATGTACTAATTTGCATCCATCTCCATCATTAATTGATATGGAAGGCAATAAATAACTAAAACTACCAAGGATCATACACTGTAGGCGATTATTTAGTTATACACGTATGACAAACCCTAGCAACAATTTACTACTTCCCTGTAGCAAAGCCGCGGCTATTACTAATAAGCTAACTAATGTTATTAACTATTCGCAGTTTGCAAAAAAGTAAGACATACTGGTAGCTTCATCTCAACACAAATTAAGCATAGCTAGACAAATGCAGCTTCATCTCAACACAAATTAAGCATATAGTTATACGAATACGATATACTTATGGCTACTAAGCTACTCCCATGGATTGCCGAAAATAAACACTGTATGAATGCATTGTCCATAGCCAAACCCAGGAGAATAATAAGTGCACTGCCTGTGCATGTTCAATTGGCCTGCATTCGGCAAAGGAAGTTCCTCCTTTTACTCTTTGCTAGGAACTCTTAACTTCTTAAGGGATCCTTGTATATCCCTCACCAGGTCAAGGAACTTGAGCCTAGAAATGCACATAGGGGGAGAGCCCAGAAATGGGCATAAGGGCCAAGCTGGAACAAGGCATATCTTAATTGCATAAGTGTTGGTGATTTCAAGATCTTTTCTTGTGGAGCTGCCTATTTGTCTCCATTCCATTTCAAGGCTAACTTTGTTGTCACGAAATGCCCCAAAGCCCAAGACAAAACAGATCATCAAGCGTTAGTGATTTGTGTTGTTAGGCTCATTTACACAGCGTTATATGCGACCTTTTTGGGTATCAAATGATAAGGGGTACTTGAGGAAATCCAATAAATGGGTTTTAATAAAATAATAAAAATATCATTGACATCAGTGTCCAATCAAACAGTAATGCTACGAAATGTGTGTAATGTGATATGGTCGTATGAGCCATCAAGCAACAAGTTATTTAATGTACAAAACATTTATAACATAAATCTGAATTGGGAATTGTAGCCCATGGAATCTCACTGTTTTATTCCTTTCAGATGCGAAGGATACAGAAGTGGTACGTACACATAGAACCCAAGTACCCAACCTTGTTCGATACATTAATCATACAAAACTTAGTCGTTCTATGTGTTCAACCTTTGGTCTGTGTTATGCGTTTTCCATGCGTGCATCTCACCGGAATCAATTAAGCAGCCAGCTTGTGCATGTGCGTACGTATATGGCGGCAAGAATACATCCAGCTGCTTGCTTCTGACTTGCCAGTTTTGTCGAAGATCAATCAACCTTGTACATAGCATGCACTTGTGCGTCGATTCCCAACAACCACATGAGCTCGAAAGGCCACCGTTTGCACCTCTACCGGTCGAAAAAACAAGGCCGTCAAGACTTCTCCTACAGTGATATCCAAACAATCACTATGTGTAGCTTGGTAGACACATACTGTACAACAATCACTTGATCTTGCACATGGGACCACATGGAGAAAGCATCAACACCGATATGCTTGATGAGGTCATTCTTCACAAGGTCACACGCAATACTAATATCACCTGCACTAGCTAACAAAAGAAGTCGGTGTAATGACCAAAACACCAAAATCCTCAAGCAACTACCATGGCCAAGTCACCTATATTGTCAAAAGAGCCATAGCTCACAACTCAACCTATGCCGCAACTTGTTTCTTAATCTTCTAGCCAATCAGAACCAGCAAGAAAAACACAATAAGAAGAAATCGATTGTCGATGTAAAGGATCACTGTCCAAATAGCTTTCGAATATGCATGAAGCTGTAACAAACTGGAGTGTGGAAAGAACCTCAAGGAGGCGGCTGTTAAACCCGAGTGGGAAACGAGACATGACTCTGGATGTGAACTATATATAAGAGATATCAGAATGAGTGAAAGCTAGATAGGCAAGACTCCCAACATGATGGCAATAGCTAATCTGGACATAAAGTGGCTCACCATCGGAAGCTCGAAGGTGGACATTGAGGTCCATTGCAGTCTTGGTAGCATCCTGAAGGGCAAGAGAAGCAAAAGCAAGATGATCCTTGATGTAGGTAGTTCTTGTAGGTTATTTGTGTGTTTGAGAGCGTGTGAAGCATATCTCAAAAAATAGTGGAGTTTGAGTGATTCAATTCAAACACTTATTTCCTACAAATTCCTTAAAAAATTAAAAATGTCATCTTCATAAAAAAATTTGAAGACCTGGGGAAGAAGAAATATTGCCAGAACATTGAAATCTCCGTCGTTCGAGACGTTGTAAACCATCGAAATCTCTGTCGTTGTAGATGTTGTGGGACCCTCGTTCTTTTCTCAAAAATCCCCCGCGCACATGTGTCGACGCTGAGCATGACCTCCCACTCATGCCCATCAGGGTCTGGAGCGATCTCTAGGAGGTCAGCCTTGCTGAAGAATGGGCCCTGCAATGCAGTGTTCAAGCTGTGAAGCCCGCATAACTACCTCTCTCCTGTAGCTCATGCTACATCCCTATGTTTTGCCCCTCCTGTCCTTCATTGCTCCCATCGTTCTTCAACACAACTCTAGAGACTCTCTCCTTATCTCTTCTTGACTCAATTTTGTGAAGAACACATAGCCTGACCAAAGAGCCATTTTAGAGTGCAGGAGCATGGAAGGAATAGCGCTAGGAGATGTCCCGGGGTTAATCGAAGATTGGGAGGTACACTTGGGTAGCACCTGCTTGTGGTCTCTCTAGTGGAGGTGTGTGGCCGTTCAATGTTTTCCTTTCCTAGAGATGAACAAGAAAACATGAGTTTGGAGAGGATCTTGGGGGTTTGGAAGAAGTGCATCCAGCACACAATGTCATCATTGGACCTTGAAACTAATCTTGGCAACCAAGCTTTACAACACGAACACCGAGCAACACAGCCCATTCTTTCGCATGGCCAGCACAAACCTGCCACTCATGGTACAATATGTGTTGCTATACCTCCATTGAGAAATGCATCTACGGTACTCAAACTTGTCTCAAGGCTGCACTTTAGTCAATGTACACTGGAAACCTCAATTTACAGTCATCAAAGACGCTCGAAGGGCCCACCTATGGTCATCGCCACTCATATCGTACGTATTTTGTTGACATACAAACCATTGACCATTTCACTGCCCATGTAGGTATCTAGTATGACCTAGGCCCTCGGTTGTAGGTTTTCTTTTGCAATATAACCACTTAAATTAGCACCTACCCCATGACACTTCTTTTGAAGGAAAAAATTAGCGACAACTTGATGGTCCTCGAGTTGGTCCACTCCATCATCTTGCTTTCTGGCGATCCACGCTCACGACTATGTGTTGTCACCGACCATGCCGGTGGCCGCAACCCTACATGGAACACCATGCCTTATTGTGTTGTCCCCACTTTGTGATGAGATCCCTTCACATCTTGCTTCGCCTTAAGTGTGCCCTCAATCACGCGACATTCGCGAGCTGATCTAGGTTGTGTGCTACACTAATAGTGCCGCCCTATTCACCGACATCCGCTACCTTTGCCTTGAAGGTACGATCTTCGCATTTCTCTCTAGCTTTGTAGATCCGCCATAATTCTACATCGTTTGTGGATACGGCCCGAAGCTAGATTCTGGAGTTAGTGATATGGGTTAGACGTCCCAAGTATAATTTGTTGAAAGATCCAACAAATTGTTTGCTTCGATTGATGTTTAGCGGGAAGCAGCGGGAGATAACATGGTGGCGGTCCAAAGGTCAAGGAATAACTAAAAGAAAACAACTAATAAAAGGCAACCCTATAGGCCAGTGAAAACTAAAAGTATCTCTCACGTTGGATCCCCAAAAGGGGGCTCAATGCATTTTGCTCCAGCTAGTCGCCATAACTCCATTGCTCGTCTGATGGTGGCAACAATCTCATTTTAGAAATCTTGCCCCTGAATGTGCACTTGTTCCTTTCTTGCCAAATCTCCCATAAGACCAACATGGTCAAAGATTCCACTCCCTTATGGCCTGGCACAACTATGTTGATGATGGCTTTGGACGCCAATGCTCAAGGTATTCATATGGCATGGCATCTTCACCCCCACGTCAGCAATGCCACCCAAGTTGGCTAGCACCTTATTGCACCTCACTATTCAACGGCACGGGTTGGTTAGGCGATAGCTCCAGTGTCACGAACTGCCACTGTCGCCAACACCTCCGCTGCTTGGAAGTAGTGTGCCCACATGTTCATGAGGTGTTGGATAGTGGTGTAACTCGTTAGTGGTCTGGTCACCAAAGTTAGTTCATGTTTGATTAGACCGGGAGGGGAGTAATTAAGTAATGCTACTTGCGATGGTGTGGGCTAGTGTATCTGTATCCGTTAGAGCTAGCCAAGTATGCATCAGAATTTGCTGTGGCTGGTACACGACGACCAACAAACTCACCTTTAGTGAAGGCAAATTTTAACATGGTCCCTCTTATCTCCTTTTTTTACATGTGAGGTAAGAAGGTAAGAGTCAATCAAGCCATTCATTGATGAGATCA
>NW_024117809.1:0-6817 GCF_003073215.2 Triticum urartu | reverse complement strand
TTTACATGTCTTGATCTGGTCGGGTAGGGGTCGAACTGAAGTCGAAGTGGCAAATAGTGGCGGATCATTTAAGTGGTAGAGCTCACTGCTAGCTTGGTTCGTTGTCTGTAATTTGGCCCGAGTTGTTGTGTTTGCGCGATGAAATAGGCTGATCTGATGGGCTTTGGTAAGGATTTGCGGGTAGACCTGCTAATAGTCGCTTGATCTTATATATTCTAACATGGCATAGACGCTAAGGAGTTGGTGCACTTGCTGAACTGATTTGCTTGTTATGATATGATAAAGTCTGGCGGCATGGTTTTGGTGCAGATCTCGGGATAGTACCGTGATCTGATTAGGGATCTGAACTGACAGCTGCTGTTAATTCGTAAGTGAGAGAGTATTGCACCAGACGAGTGGGTCTAGTTTGGTTGGGTTTAGAGGATCGATTTACTTTTTGTTGTCATAATAATATTGCCTGACGAGGTTTAGAGCAGTGCTATGCGTGTAAATAAGGTTGTATTTTTGCTTAGGCAGTTTTTACTTTGTGTATTGGCTTGTTTGGCGGCTCAATGCAACACATGAAGTGTATTGGACAGCACGGTAGCTTAAATTAAATGGCTAGAATCTTGCTAAGTTAGGATGAATAACTGATAATTCTTGCGTGCTAGAATCTTGGTAATTTTAGTAAGTAGCATGAACTGACTTGTTCCTTTGTTGACCAGGACAAATCGGATATGCTCTTGTTCCCATGATTGCCAGGGGAGTTATGCTTGGTGCAGACCAGCCTGTTATTCTGCATATGCTGGATATTGAATTTGCTGCTGAAGCTCTTAAAGGCGTCAAGATGGAGTTGATCGATGCCGCATTTCCACTTCTCAAGGGTAAGCTGATTTGTTCAATTTGTTTCTTTTTAGACAGCATTACCTCTTTTTTTTGGACAATCATCTTTGCTGATGCTTGAACCTTCTGTTGGTACACTATAGGAGTTGTTGCAACAACTGATGTTGTTGAGGCTTGCACTGGTGTGAATGTTGCGGTTATGGTTGGTGGATTCCCCAGGAAGGAAGGAATGGAAAGGAAGGATGTTATGACGAAAAATGTTTCAATCTACAAAGCTCAAGCATCTGCTCTTGAAGCTCATGCAGCCCCCAATTGCAAGGTATGAATTATTGGCTATATAGACTGTACCTTTTGTCTTACCAATGTTTGTCAGTGGCAACATGCATTCAGTTAGATGGTGAAAAGACCATGATAAAACCATAAATAGACTACTCAGCAAGTTATAACATTTCTTGGACAATTCATTCTTATCTTCACATGTGCCTTTGATGCATTAAAAAGTATCTCGAGAAAATACTGGCTTATTGAAGGGCAAACCTTAGCCAGTGGCAGAGCTTCACACTAATTGCTGGGCGGGCCAGCGAGGCCGTGCTGAAGAAAATTACTACAACGTTTTTGTTTCATGGCCTAATAGCAGGTGTATATTACAGAGATTTACATTGGCTGGGCGGGCCAGGGCACAGGTTGGCCCAGCCGTAGCTCCGCCCCAGACCTTAGCATGGTGATGCATTTTGTACTGAATGTGGCATAAGACCATAGTAAAATAGACTCACCCCTAACTTGTAAGATTAGTTGGACATTCCTCTTTATTTGTTCACATCTGTATTTGGACGCATTAAGAAATACATAAATAGTGTGGACTTATTTAGGGACAAACTTGAGTCTCAGTTATGGTGTTTCTTAGTTAGCTTGAAAAGCCATGCAAAGTTCAATACGTTTTTTGCAACTATTTTTTGTATATAAATTCACATTTTTGTGCTGTTTTTGTAGGTTTTGGTTGTTGCCAACCCAGCAAACACCAATGCTCTCATCCTGAAGGAGTTTGCTCCATCTATCCCTGAGAAGAACATCAGTTGTTTGACCCGCCTAGACCACAACAGGGCACTCGGTCAGATTTCTGAGAGACTTGGTGTCCAAGTTTCTGACGTTAAGAATGCTATTATCTGGGGTAATCACTCGTCCAGTCAGTATCCTGATGTTAACCATGCCACTGTGAAGACTCCCAGTGGAGAGAAGCCTGTTCGTGAACTTGTTCAAGATGATGAATGGTAAATGAGAAATGCTGAAAATATTAAGTTCTGTTGTCAGATCCATTTTCCTTCATAGGATCTAATAATGGTGTTATCCTCTTTCCGCAGGCTAAATGGGGAGTTCATTGCCACTGTCCAGCAGCGTGGTGCTGCAATCATCAAAGCGAGGAAGCTCTCCAGTGCTCTCTCTGCTGCCAGCTCAGCTTGTGATCACATCCGTGACTGGGTTCTGGGAACCGCTGAGGTCTGTTTAAGCCCTTGGACCATTTTGGTATTTGGCTTATTTACATGCAGCCTTTTAACACGCTGAGTTTGTGGATCACAGGGAACATTTGTTTCCATGGGTGTGTACTCTGATGGTTCATACGGTGTGCCTGCTGGTCTTATCTACTCCTTCCCAGTAACGTGCAGTGGTGGTGAATGGACAATTGTTCAAGGTGGGTGTCGACGCAACACTCTTACCGCATGGCAGTTTTTTTGGTTTATATATTCTTCCCATGCTTCTACTTGTCAGTCACGCACATGTGTGACCACATTAATTTGTAGCATCTTGCCTAATATTTATTGTATGTCATCTTGCAGGGCTCCCGATCGATGAGTTCTCGAGGAAGAAGATGGATGCGACCGCCCAGGAGCTGTCAGAGGAGAAGGCGTTGGCCTACTCATGCCTGGCGTAAATCCACATTCGAAGGGCAGCTGCTCCTCTGGATGTTTTGAATAAATGAAACCTTCCGCTCTTTAGAAACTCTCGTCTCCACCCAGAACAGCCGCACATCGCGATGCATGCTCCTTTTCGCTGGTTTTCCAAGTGTGTATGAATGAGGCTTGTAGCTCCCCTTTTGCCTGATGATTTACAGGACAGTACATTTGCTGCAAGAGTGAAACAATTTGACACCTGATTAGAATCAACTTGTTTTTCTCTTGAAGCATCTACAACAAGTCACATAAAAACTCCCAAAAACTGGTTATACAGGGTGTCAATTCAGGGGTGATTCTCAGGTGTGCATTTCCAGCAAGCCTCCTTATCACAATATATCCCTTAAAACGAGTTTTTTCATTTCTCTTTAATAATAGGCATATGCAAGATTATTTTATCACTGTACTAATTTAAATAATGTAATTTTGGACACACATAGTTGAACATCACTTCAAAACACAATCATGAAGTTTGATTTAAAATTTAAATTTAAATTAATTCATGTAGACATAACAAATGGTTAAAAAACAAAGATCAAACATGCACCATATGAGAGAACATCATGATTATAGAAAAATCACTCCTACATCACCATTGCCATTTTCACCTTTGTATCCATCCATCCACACTGCCATGTGCTCTCCTACCTCTTGCCATCTTTGATGCTAAATTTGTGCTTTTTTCTACTCATGGTACGGAAGCTTGTAGTCTTGCTCCATTTTGTTTCTTCTGCAATGCCTTCAATTAGGATGTTGATTTGATGGAAGCCAGGCTCGCAACTTCTTTTCTTCGATTGCTGCCTCCTCACATGCCACTTTGCGCTCCTTCATTGCCTTAAACCTCGGACCATCTCAAGTACTTGTTTTTTGTTTCTTCCAACTTACCAGGAGACCCGCCAACTACGACTGTCGTCCATGTACGATCCATATAGTCTTGAAGATTATTGTTTCTCCATTCCTTTATCTTTCTCACCTCTCCTTTCGGGTGGCCTATTTGCAATGATGATTGGAGTGGCATTGCCATTAGGATTTGAGACTTCATCAATATCATCATCGTTATTGTCAGTGTTATGCACTTGTGCAACGAATGATAATTTAGCCTTTGGTTGGATTGGATAATCCTTCCTGTCTCTCTAGAACAATAGAACATGATATACGTTGTTGTGAAGCAAAGCCCAACAATAGAACATGATAAAAGCCCATAATTTTTGGCTCCCTCTGGCTGTATAACTCGTCTGTGTAGCTGAGCTGTCAAGTTCAACTTGAGTGCAAACAATTTATAAATAAATTGTACAAGTAGTCACCAGCCCGTCCTCCGTTAGTTCACTACTTCTGCCATGATCTACTTGAGCCACACGACCAACCTAATGATTGCAAATTGCTGAATTAAGCTCAATCGATGTGCTAGTGACTTAATGGAGTGCTCGATGGAAGCAACCACACCACGATGATAATTGAGTGGCTCTATTTTATACGCATTTTTAGAGCTTATTTATTGCACACCATCTCCATATATCATGTCCCATTGAATCAATACATGTCCATTATGCATGATTATTGGTTTTTACTCTTTTTATTATGAGCATTGCATAGGTTGTGGTTTTATTTAGTTTTTATTAGTTTCCTTTGTTTTGTTTTGTTTTGTTTTATCTACAGGTGTTTTGAAGCAACCATAGGCCAAGCACGCCGAAAAGACTAAGGATGGGGTTCAACACAGAGGACTTCTAGGCACCACACTTGTGCATTTGGAGTGTAAAAAACAACATTTTTCTAAAGTGCTCAAAATGAAGATCTAATACCATAGGTGCACCAACTTTGTTCACGCGATTCCAATGAGGCCAAGAACGTCAAAATTGGAGTTTGTACGAAGAAGTTATGCCCATTTTACTAAAGGGGTCCACGACGTTTGATGACGCTAAGTACGACCACGCTGGGTCGTACCACCCACAGAAAAGCATGAAATCGCTCAGATTGGATGGGATTCTTCGTGGATTTCATCCCTGTTTGTTCCTATGACCTTCTTGACCATCAAGGGAGGTATTGAGATTGAATTTGGCTAATCTAGAGCCCTTGGATCAATGGAGAGAAACTACATCCACGCAGGAGGCTTTGTGAGAGCCCTTGTATATACACCTTTAACCCTAGCGGCCGTCATCATCCAACATTCGTCCACGAACAAATCACATTACCTGCATTGCTGCTCCAAGACTACCTCTGAAAGGGCATTTCCCTCCTTAAGTTATTTGGGCGTTGAGGACAACGCAATTTATGGTCTAAACTTGTGATTAAGCTACACATGTATCTTCCAAAAGTGGCACAAGATGGTTAGGTTCCCCTCTGAAATAAAAAGATCGAACACGGTGTTCCGACGATTTTATTTTATTTGGGTTGATGGAAAACCGTAGTATTAAGACCCCTTTGTTTGGGCTACAGATTCCTAGAAACCAGTTATGGCTAAGATTCTAAACATCACTAGCCCATGCGCGCGGCCTCCTCCCTGTGGCCTCGGTGCCCCCGCACATGGCCCTCAGCGTGGTCTCCTCTCGCAGCCTCACATGCCATGGTGTTAGAGCTAAACCGATGTATCTCGGGTAGGGGGTCCCGATCTCGTAGTGTTGGCTAGATGGTAATGAGGACACAGGGGAGATGGTGTTTACCCAGGTTCGAGCCCTCTCGAGGAGGTAAAACCCTACATCCTACTCTGTTGTATTGATCGTGAGCGGCGTACCAAGTACAAGTGATCTACCTCGAGATCTCATGTCAATGTGTTGTCCTCTCTATGTCCCTGGTCCCTCTGTTTATATAAACACCAGGGGTACCTAGGGTTTACACATAGTCGGTTACATCTTAGGGGTAAGCTTGCCAAGGACAACTTTTATATCTTTGAGTACACTCAAAGTCTTTAGATGATTTTTTCGAGATGCTTAGGGGCCTGACTAAGGCCCATTAATGACAGGCCTAGGGGGTTCCTCGGCCCAACCCTAGTGGAGGCTATTCGACTAGCCGAGGATCCCCTAATCCAGGACTCCGTCAGTAGCCCCTGAACCGGTCTTCATGCCAAGGACTCTCCTGGTTCCCCGAACTGCTGGGCTTCTTCACTCTTTGGTCTTGCAAACTATTTCAATCTTGCGCATACTCCCCCCAACTGGTTTGTCTCTTTGGCCGAGGAGACGCGTACCTCGGGCATCCGAGGTGTCTTAGTGTCTGAGCAATAATAAAAAGAATAGATACCTTAGCAACAAAGCTTTCACGGTCAAGGATAAGGTTCGTGTTAGATCCAGCCCTGACAAACCGACCGGACCGAAGCATCACCACCCCTATCACTGTTGTATGGTCAGCCTCAAGGGTCATCATGATGTGTGACCGCGTTTCGAGACCATGGTCATTGATATGTAAAATCAATAGAGATGGTGTGCCGGTTTCTTAGCAACACGATCAACCAAATTCCTCGTTCCTCATGCGCTCTTAATACACGGTGCTTGGAGAACTAGCGATATTACTGCAATGCGTCGTGCTGGGCTGGTGACTGCGAGTTATAAAAGGTATAAGAAAGGTGAGCATTGTGGTTTTACGCCCTCAACCCCCTTGCCTTTGTCTTCCTCAAGATCCAACACCAAAAATCCTTGAGCCCTTTCCAACTTCTCATCCTCCTTGCCAACTCGATGGCCAGCGAACACTACAAAAAGAAGACACATCTGTGACATTATGGCTGAACGAAAACTTTTTCTGTCATGGTTATGAGACTTCTATGACGATAATTGTGACAAAAACACGCATCATCATAGATGTGGTGGCTCCTACTTTTATGACAAAAAATCATGAGAGAAAATGGGCTTTTCGTCCTGGGCCGGTCGAAGACGCACCTGCATGATAATCTTTGGGCCGTCCATGACGTTAAAAATCATGGTAGAAGCGAGGGCGAGGAAAATTTCGGTGAGTTCCCGGTTACGGTGGGTGGTGGGGGCCGCGCAATGCAGTGTGGTTGGTACGCCTCCAACGTATCTATAATTTATGAAGTATTCATGCCGTTATATTATCATTCTTGGATG